>NW_027108984.1:387997-389498 GCF_000696795.3 Halyomorpha halys
TTTAATCACAGTCTAACTATCGAAACAGTGAATTATCTTAATCCTCCAATTACGACACCAATTTTCGAGGGCTGTGATATGGGACTGAAGATTTTGGGATACAAGAAAATCAACATTTAATTTTTTATATAGTCTTAAATATAATCAAACTCTATTATGTTACTTAATATATCATTTCAGGTCCATATAAAACAGTTCACGCATTCATTCAACATCAGTCATCTCTAATTAATTTAAATGATCCATTGGAAATATTTAGATTTCAACTAAATTATTGATATCATCAAACAGTTCGCAATGTAACATTTCTTCACTTGAAGTGTAGCTTCTGAAAAAAATAACTAGCTTCTCGAATTACTTATCGTAGATAACAGAAGATAATTAAAATAACGTGTATTTCCGTTGAAAACAGGTATAAGAAAAAAAAATAACGAAAATGTGCTTTAAACGCTTCAAAACATTTTAAAATTATAACATATACTACCTTTAATGCCCTTCCTAAACAGTTCTGATATTTTAGAAAATTTACTGTACTTTAAAAAATTAGGTTGTCTAGAGTTGTAGGTAGTTGTAACGATTTGGGGCTCAGAATAAAATAGCGGTAGGTAAATTTTGCATTTCCTCTAACTGCACTTATAAGTTTCTGTAGGCAGACTCATAAATTTTGAACAGTAATTATCAGTACTGCCGATTTTCGGGAATTTTTCACCTTAGCAGGAAATTGTCGGGTATTCAAGTATTTCGGGTAAAATGGATTTATATTATATACAGGTGTAGTAATGCAGTGTCGCACAAGTCCTTAAACTAGTTAATCATTAGAGACTTTTTATAATTATTATTTTTCCTTAAATATTGAATTCTAGATGTAGAATTAAAAGTTCTTTGTAGGGTGCAGTTTTAAGTTTATGGGCGAATACATAGGAATGTGTTCTCTTCAATTGTAATTACATTTGGTAAGATCGTACGTAGTGACAGTTCACTGTCAAGGCTTATACCTATGACAGTTAATGCGAATGTTGTTCGACTGACGTTATTTGTACTATTAACGATCACGCCATACCCAGTGCTGCGTAAATTTAATCACAGTCTAACTATCGAAACAGTGAATTCTATTATGATTGTAACTATCAAATAGCTTCACCATGGTAATGGCCAACACTTTTGCCGCAATAAAAGAAACTGTATGATAGTTCAATGTTAAGGCGTATATGTGTGATAGTTAACGTGACAGTTGCTTCACTGACATTATTTTAAACATGAATTGTCAAGCCAGAGTCAGCGCAACCATGGCTGAAACAACCATACAGTAACAGTTATAACGATTTTCCAATAGCGGATAAAATGGCGGTCATTTGCGGGTAAAACGGGTGTTTTCAAGGCGCTGAGCGGGTATTTTGGTAACTATACAGTTTTCATTGAAGTAAAATTAGAGTGAAATAACTTGAGAGGCAATAGGAAAGGCAAGTTCCTTTCGAGAGTATTTATTTAACATTAGTTGTAT
>NW_027108984.1:389548-390743 GCF_000696795.3 Halyomorpha halys
GAAATAACTTGAGAGGCAATAGGAAAGGCAAGTTCCTTTCGAGAGTATTTATTTAACATTAGTTGTATCTACAGCACCAGCTCAATGTTATCAACAAGCAATATAGATAAGATGCATGAATAGATTAACTACAGAGTATCGATTTACAAAAAAAAAAAAAAAGTCCAAGAATAATCAATAGAATGAGTAGAAGAAAAAAAAAATAAACGATTAAAATAAAATATTCCTAGAATATCCACGAATTCAAATGGATAAAAAGGTAAGTGACAACAAAGAAAAAAAATTGATTTGACAGATCAAAGTTCAATGACGATGCAGAAAAAAAATGAAGAGTATCACAAGATGGATAGATAGACTTCCCGGAATAGTGCCATCCATTTATAAGGAGGATACAATGTTATCTGCCTATCGACGTTTCGGCATCTCCGCTTCTTTAATAATTCAAAAACCCTTTCCTAGTTCATTCATCTTTGAATAGATAGTTTAAGACATTGATAATACTTTTTTCCGAATACGACGGGTTCTATAGGAGCCAGTTTACAGTTTATAGCGTGTTTATAGTATGAAGCCCTGTTACAGTTTAAATGACAAAATATATACATATATATATAGTCAATAAAACAACAATAACGGTAGGAATAACAAAGTAAAGTTGCAGTAACTGAGAAGGCACTATAGAGCGAGGAAGGGAAGAAGTGACATCAGATTACAATTGCGTTGAAGTGGAGCGAGCCAATAGCTTGCGTAACATAGGGCGTGCGTGCTCGTCTCTGCCTCTCCATTGTGAATGTTGACGAAGTCTATTTTCACGACAGAAAAAAATTAATTAATTAATAGAACATTTCCGGCTTTAGCGCACTTGCTCAGCCTCCACTGGCTCGGCGAGAGGGATGCGCTGGGATCTCTTGAGCTCTGCCCTACCCTTCACACGTGGGGGATAGAGTGGGCTCAGGGATCCTCAGGTCGATATTGTATATATTATTTTATCATTATGTTATTTTATTTTTCATACAGATAGTTTGATTATGTTCATCTTGTCTATTCTTTTGCTTGTATATATATTAAGTGTTTTTTTTTTTTTTTAATTTTTTTAAATTTTATTTTTTCTATTTTAGTATGTATGAGATCATTCATCACTATTACCTATTGCCCACAACTGTGTGGCAGATTGTAATATCTATCAATAAATAAATCT
>NW_027108984.1:390793-397981 GCF_000696795.3 Halyomorpha halys
TTAGTATGTATGAGATCATTCATCACTATTACCTATTGCCCACAACTGTGTGGCAGATTGTAATATCTATCAATAAATAAATCTATCAAATTAAAAAAAAAAAATAAATAAAAAATAAATAAATAAAAAATAGAACAGGTTTCAAATTATGAAGAAGAATGGTCAGGGGCCAGGTCACAAGAAAACAAAATAGTTAACTACTACTTATTTGGCAACGTTTCGCCCCACTTTGTAGAGATAATATAATATTCTATCATTTAACGTATATTTAATTTTTCTAAATCAGAGTTTTCGTATAGTTAGTATTATTATTACATTTGTATTTCACTTTCTCCTATTTCACGTATTGGAAGTTAAAACCGCTAACGACGCCTCCTCTCGACTTTGTTCACTTTAGATATTCTACCAGTTAAGTGTTAACCTGAGCAGAAAAAGGTGGGTGGTCCGGATTTGTTCTTCATTCATTTATTATTATTAATTTTATTGTATTTATACTCTTTCGACTTTTATATAATCATTTCGGTTCCATATAATACAGTTCACGCATTCATTCAACCAAGATCCATTGGTAATATTTAGATTTCAACTAAATTATTGATATCATCAAACAGTTCACAATGTGAAATTTCTTCACTTGAAGAGAATTGAAATAACTGGATTCTTGAATTATTTTTCGTAGATGCCAGCTAGATAGTTAAAATGGCGTGTATTTCCGTTGAAAACATGTATAAGTATAAGACAAAAAAAAAAAAAAATTGTGCTTTAAATGCTTTAGAACTTTTTAAAATTATAACATATATACTACGTTTAATGCCCTTTCTGGACAGTTTCTACTTTACTAATAAAAATTTTTTTTTCGAAGACATAACGAGTCTCCTAATGGACCATTGGTTAGTAATTGTGTTGATAAAACATTATTCAACAAAAATGCTGCAAGGAAATGACATTTTTTCACTTGAAGTGGAGCTTTTGAAAAAAACTACTGGATCTTATATTATTTTTTATAGATAATAGCAGATACTTAAAATAACGTGTATTTCCGTTGAAAAACAGGCATAATACTGAAAAAAAATTCCCCTGAATAATCCCTCCAGCAAAGGGATAATTGCACTTGTCCTCTTGACGTTTCTCTTACTCTGTTGAACTATGTAAATGAAACAAGAAAATCCGTTTAAATTTTTTTTAGCCCTAATCTAATCTTGCATCCTCTTCCATTCCTGACAATCCTCCAAGGCGCCTGAAAAGAAGAAGGCCACGAGACCTGCTAATGTAAAATGTCATTAGAGTGCTACCAATGGGTAGTTTCTCTACACGCCTGTAACACTCCAATTTAATTTAGATCAGATTTACTAAATTTACTACTGTAATGTACAGTTGTAAATAGCAATAAATAAATATTAAAAAAAAAAAATTATCCTTGCATTCCTTACAGACAAGTTTAAGTATATGATGCTTATTGTAACTAGAAAAACGAAATTGATAAGAAAATAGAAGCGAAGTAGAAGAGGAAAATGCATTTTATTTTTCAATTTCTAAATTGCTTACCTCATCTTTTGTCAAGAAACTTGAAAGTTAAAATTGATGGGTGCGAAACCTCTTTTACACATAGGAATAAAAGCGCCTTTTGCCGCAATAAAAGAAACTGTATGATAGTTCAATGTTAAGGCGTATGTTATATATGTGATCATTAAGTTGACAGTTGCTTCACTGACATTATTTGAAATATCAACTGTCACGGCAGAGCTAGTGTGACAGTGCAATCATGGCTGAAACAACCATAAACTATCAGTAATAACGATTCTCCAATAGCGGGTTAATTAAGTGACGGATATTTTTTTGTCAGGTAAAACGGGTATTTTCAAGGCGCTGAGTGGATATTTTATGGTCGGGAAATCGGCAGCACTGGTAACTATACACAGTTTTCATTGAAGTAAAATTAGGATGAAATAACTTGAGAGGCAATAGGAAAGGCAAGTTCCTTTCGAGAGTATTTATTAAACATTAGTTGTATTTACAGCACCAGCTCAATGTTATCAACTAGCAATATATGGTAGATAAAATGCATGAGTAGATTAACTACAGAATATAGATTTATAAAAAAAAAGTCGAAAAATAATTTCAAAATTACTTAGGAATATGTTCTCTTCAATTGTAATTACATTTGGTAAGATCGTACGTAGTGACAGTTCACTGTCAAGGCTTATACCTATGACAGTTAATGCGAGTGTTGTTCGACTGACGTTATTTGTACTATTAACGATCACGCCATACCCAGTGCTGCGTTACTGTAACCACAGTTAAACTATCGAGACAGTGAATTCTGTCATGACTGTAACTATCAAATAGCTACACCATGTTAATCGCCATCACTTTAACCGCAATAAAAGAAACTGTATGACAGTTCAAGGCGTATATCTGTGATAGTTAACTTGACAGTTTCTTTACTGACATTATTTTAAATATGAATTGTCACACCAGAGCCAATCATGGCTGAAACAACCATACAGTAAAAGTTATAACGATTATCCAATAGCGGATAATGTGGCGGTCATTTGCGGGTAAAACGGGTATTTTCAAGGCGCTGAGCGGCTATTTTTGTAACTATACACAGTTTTCATTGAAGTAAAATAAGGGTGAAATAACTTAAGAGGCAATAGGAAAGGCAAGTTCCTTTCGAGAGTATTTATTTAACATTAGTTGTATTTACAGCACCAGCTCAATGTTATCAACTAACAATATAGATAAAATGCACGAGTAGATTAACTACAGAATATCGATTTATAAAAAACAAGTCGAAAAAAAATTTCCAAATTACTTATCTCATCTTTTGTCTAAGACTTGCAAGTTTGAATTGATGGATGCGAAACCTCTTACACATAAGGAAGAAAAGCGCCTTAGAGTTTTTGAAAATAAAATATTCCGTAAAATTTGGACCGAAGACCGATTAGTTAAACTTAGATTAAAACTTAGAAGGCCGAATCGAATGTACTACAACCGGTAAATATAATTCAGGTGATGGCATTGCGGCTAATAAGATAACTTCTTGTAACGAAGGGATCTCTAAAAAGTTGATTAACACTAATTGTTCGCGGGGTAGACCGAGGCATAGGCGGGAAGATTGCATGAAGGTTGATCTTGTGGATTAAGGTTTGAAAGAGTGCCACCGGACATATTTAAGTTGACAGCGATTGGTAGTATCAGCATCGAACCTTCGGGGTCACTAGGCCTTTATTATTATATTGCCTACCTCTAACAAAACTCGAAATGATACAGTACACACTTCAAATTACAATATCTTCGATCAATACTTCGACTTATCGAGTTTTGACTGTATGCAAGTAAGTAAAATTGGCTTCCTGTATAGATAGAACGACAGTTACTTTCAATTAAAGCCCAGACAAGGTAGCTATGACATCATGACCCTGAAACGTGATGCTGACCCTACTTCCCGGTTAGAGAGTCATGATTTTCGTTTCGACTTTGATCAATATTGGTCATCTTTGGGCTCCTTGTGTAATGGCTATAATGGCTTACTGACGATCAGAGCAGCTTTGTTATGGGGAAATAGCTGAAATTGTTTGTTAATGAATTGCTGAGGTGGGGAGTAGTTTCGATTAGTTGTCGAGTCCTGGCAAAGTATTTTGATACATATAGTAGGTACAATAAACAATATATTTATTTGATTTTGAAAACGTGTTTAGTCTAGCAATTAGTTCCCTTGAGGGACTGAAAATCTTTAATTAACTAACACTATGTGCTTAGTTTTCAGGCGGAAATCCTCAAAAATTAAGTTCACCATGTAAGGATATAAAAAACCCCAGCAAAATTGGAAAAACAAACTTCATTAAAATTAAGACAGACTGTAACTTATAATTTAAATTTTCTATCTTAAGAATCGTTCTATTTGTCTTCAATAAAATTTTTATTTGTTTTGGCTAAAGTAATGATTGTTGATTCATATCATTGTAGTATGACGTTTTATTGATATGACGTGACAATAAACAAGACAGAAATGAAGAAGAAAAACAAAAAGGAATCTTTATTCATCAAGGTATTAATATTAAGAATTCTAAAAAAATATATGTAGGGCAGTATTGCTTCTTCACCATTTTTATTGGATAAATAATTACCTTATTAGTGGAAAAGCGAAATATTATATCAAAAAATAATAATAAAAATTCAGTTATTCCATCTTATTTACCTATATATATAGATTTAATGAAACCCATAAAATATAGCAAAGACAAACAGTAGTCTTTTCGAATTTATAAACCAAATTTTATCAACTATACAAAATGAATGTTCAATATTGGCCGATTCCTCATGCTTCACTCATATTCCGGTCAAATTTGAAGAGTTCAATTTAAAATTTTAGAGGAGAATTCGTTACATATTTAATGAAATATGTTTGTTCGGTCTTAGAGATAATTTATAAAATAGTTTTAGACAGTTCGAAAAATATTCATAGTTCAGCATAAACAATAATTGATTTTAAAAGCCATGATATAATATTATTAACAGTACATACAAAAAAAAAACTGAATGATGCAATAGACGATAATTGATAATAATAATTATAAGATACTAAAGGGATGAGCGGATGAACATTAGTGACGACAATCAGGAGATATCATGCTATCTCCTCCACCGGGCCGTTATAATACACAAGGTGATTAATGGCTAAGATAAATTTGAAAAACACTCTAATCGGAAAATTAATAACGCATATGTGAATAATTATAATGTCATGTGTGATTAGATTAAGGATAATTGTATTATTCATGCCAGAGATTAAGTTAATAAATCTAGTACCCACGTGCTTAACAGAAACGTTTAAGTTACGAATCGGTGATCATTAATAGGGTTATTCATAATGTTGTGTTAAATATAAAATGTTTTACCATGTTAAATGTTTTAAGTATAGAAGGCACATGAAACGTACATGGGAGGATTACGTTAAGACTGATTTAGTAAATTTGAGTTTGGAGGGGCGTCACTGAACAGGGTATTTAAAATACCGCACCCTCCATCTCATTTTATGTAATTGGTCTTGTTTTGAATTTATTCTTTTCAAAAATTAACCTTTGAGCTATATAATAAACCGAGAAAAAACTGCTATAATCTTGCAATTAATAGCTTGCATTTGAAAGTTAATCAAATTCAAAACAAAAATTATCGAAATCAGATCATAAATAGGAAAATGCAACAAATAATGAAGAAGATGCTCAGGGTTGCGGTGAAAAAAGAAACAAAAATGGTTAACAACTATTTATTTTCCTACGTTTCGACCATCTTTGACAAAAGTCACCAAAGCTATTAACTTGATTGGAAAATAAATAGTTGTTATATTTTTTTTTCTCTTTTGACCATCTTCTTCATCATTTGAAATTATACGGTCAATTATTTGTTTATATAATATGAATTAAAATAAAACGCATTGTACTTCTATTTTTTTTTACCCTACTATGGAATAAAATATTGATTAACGCGTACATATACTAAAATATACCCAATAAGTGCTCAACGCTTCTTTTACCCTGAGGTATTCCAAGGTGAGTTTGTGAAACGTCCACTGTGTGCGGAGTCGCAGGGGCCAAAATACGCTTCAGTTAGATGTTGAGCGGGGAGGGTCTGCTTTGCTGGACCCTGTTTCATAATGAAAGCTAATAGTATTAGTTCATAGTACAAGTAGAGAGAGATACTAGTGTGGTTATAATATTAATACTTATTTTTTTCATGATAGCGATGACTATTAGTGATATAACAGGAATTAAAAAATACTAAAGTACAAGTCTGTAATTGAATTAAGATAAATACATAAAACTAATAGTATTAGTTCGTACTTTATTATGAAACAGGGCCCTGGTGGTGAATTATGAGAGGTTTAGAGTGCGGAGCCCAAACCCCTTACCTCGAAGAGTACATCCACCAAGAGGACAATTCCTTGCCACCTGCCAGGTCTGGACGGAGGGGCGATTTCCCTGAACAGCTAGTTGGTGCAGTCCTTTAGTTCATCAAATAATTTGAAGCCTAGGTTCCTAGCCTTCTGTAGTGTTGTGCATCTCACTGTTCGCCGAAGGACGGAGTTCTGGAAGCTCTGCAGGTTTTGAAGAGTGCTCTTGTATAGAAGTCGCAGAAGGGATGCACCGTAGATAGGAGTTGAACATCTATAGGTATGCCAATGTTTTTATAGGTATTTAGGGTGGATATTAGGCCAATATTAGCAATGATGCAATTTTCATATTGGATTGTATTGGACACCGAAAGCGGGTAGGAAAATCGTGTGAGTAAACACTGTGTGTACACCCAAATTATAAACTATTAATTAAATATTAGTAGAAATATTTTTCTTATTTTTAATGAATTGATTAGTGAAAGAACAAGATTAAATATAAACAAATTTAACCATCACTCAAATATTAATATATTTAATTAAAAATATTAATTAATTTAATTACTTATTTTTATTTAAGTGGGTGATGAAGCACACGTAAAGCTTATAAAATATAAGCTATACTTTCTAAAGACACAAATTTTTTTTAGTCCTAAATATTTAAATTAATTATTCATGATATTGCTAATAGGGTTCGAATTACGTCTCAAAAATATATTCAGTTTTTCATCTTTTTGGCACTTATTAATTACTATATACTTACAAAATATTTCTTAGCTATCCTTAATATTGTCTGTTGATGTACTCACCTGAAACATAATAGAATACAATTAATGTCAATAAGTCTATGTGTAAATAAATAAATGATTTTATTTTTTTTAAATATCTTTATTGAAATTTACAACTGTATATTATATAATAGATTCAGTAAATTTGATCTGAGTTAAAACGGAGTCTTACAGGCGTATAAAGAAACTACCTATTGGTAGCACTCTACATGACATTTTACATTAGCAGGTCTCGTGGTCATCTTCTTTTCAGGAATTGTCAGGAATGGAAGAGGATGCAAGGTTAGAAACTAGGGGGTCTGAGTGGTTAGGGAATTTATAATGGAAGGAGTGATATCTGGTTCGGAAATAAATGATAGATGTTTCATTATTAACAAAATAAAGTTGATGAGCTTCATTTCAGGATCAAGGCAAATCTTTACATAAGGGGTATTTATGATATTGTGTTAAATGTAAAATGTTTTACCATGTTAAATGTTATAAATATAGCATTGTGAACAGCCCTAT
>NW_027108984.1:402571-405803 GCF_000696795.3 Halyomorpha halys
TCCACATCATCATCAACCACCTCAATGTTAGATCTACAATTTCCATAGCCCAGTCATACAAAATTCTACTAACAATCTAATCATAATGTTTTCTTTCGGTCACCCCCTACAACTGTTGTAACATAAAACAATAGAATTTTATTACATTTAATCATGTTTCATTTTTTAATTATACAGTCCACTCAAACCCAACCAGCCAACCAAAAGTGAAGTGTGTCTTACAATGCGGTTGAAGGCATACTTCATACATACATATATATATATATATATGACGTTTTTCCTTCATTTCAGTGTTTATTAACATTTTAGGAACCTGGTTGTTACTAAGCCCTACAACCTTAGACGCTTATCTTATTCTCCACAAGTTTATTTACAGGGTGCAGCTCCCACAAGAACAGTAGGAAGAACAATACTTTTGTGAATTCTTAAACTTATTTCATCAAAAAAAAAAAATTGAACTAATATTGTTTAATATTGGTTAACGATAGTTATATTTTAATATCGATATTGCAATTTATCGAATAAAAACTATCGGACAAAAATATCGATATATTTCTTTAAACATGGACCTTTTTTTTATAGTTTACCTCAACGACAAGTGCAGAGGGAAAACCCAGTTCCACGAAGAAGCGACCCACCGGTTGTTCCTGGAAGGCTGGGGGAAGGTATCGTTGATAAAAAAAAGACGTAGATAGTTCTTAGTACATAGATCAGGTGACCAGGGGGAATAGAGAGGGGGTAACTAAAGATCACCTTAAAATGTCTTAACTTACAGTTGTTGTTGTCTGGGGCTTAAGGGCGCAAAACCCTGAGGTCATCAACGCCCAAAACCTTAACTTACAGTTAAGGGTCGGCCTTAATTATCTAGGTGCGACCGGTGATGCCGCACTGAGCCTTTCACATGCTAAACTAAGTAAATACTAAAATTAAGTAAGTACTAAAATTAGTAGTAATAAAATTTATATATAACCAGTTCTCTGAAAAATGTATGTTATACTGAAGTATTACATAAAAGAGATATGTCTTGGGTTGTAAAATAAGTTCGTAGCGTTTTTACTGGTGAATTTAATAAAAACTTTATAATATTTTTAATCAATTATATATGACCTATTTGGATCTATTACATGTTGCCATCTTTCATGTAATTTATTAATTCCGTCCTCCTAGAAAATTTCAGATTTTTGCGCAATGAACTCCTCTATGTGCTTTTTGCAGTCATCGAGCGAATTAAAGTGTTTCTCGTTAAGAGGGTTTTGAAGGGCTCGAAATAAGTGAAAATGTGTTGGGGCAAGGTCTGGTGAATAGAGTGAGTGGGGGATCAGAACCTAGCCAAACTCAAAAAAATTCTTCCGGGTCTGCAAAGACACGTGAGGACGGGCGTTATCGTGATGAAAAAATATGCCTTAGCGATGAGACACAATTGATTTTAGACACTTGCATGAGATATGTTAAGCGTTTCTGCGTTATCCCGTGTCGTAGAGTGAGGGAGGTCTGATGAATGCTTGAATTTGGTCATCAACACCTGAAGGGCGACCCGAGCGCTTAGCGTTGAATTTTTCTTTTCGGAAATAAAAAATCATTAAATGATGAAAATGAATTTTTTTTTTGTTCCAATTTGAGCAAGCAAAATATGACTTAAAGATAAGGAATCTCGGCTGAAACTTATTCATAAAAGCACCTTAACTAATCCTTATTTAGAATATGTAAACATTATTGACAAAGTAAACATGATTTTAAAAACACATACAGGATTAAATTGAAATATTGAAAAACGCTACGAACTTATTTTACAACCCAAAATATTAGACAATTTTTTGTTTGGATAATGTTCTCATATCTGCTTAATATATATTTTAAAAAATCCTTTTATCAAATACCTTTTGTGGTTTCAAATCCCTCAATTATCTCTAAAACCGCCTGTGACATCAGTTTCGTTTAAAATCTCTCTGCCGGGATATGTAACTGGTATGAGAAAACCTTATAAAATTAGGTCAGAGTAACTGTGGTACAGTTTGTTTATAATTTTCAATATGGTTAAATTCCCATTATGATTTGTTTATTTTTTTCTTTTTAGAGACGGAAGGGGAGATATAAAATATTTAATTATAGGAAGAAAGTCCGAGTGGCAGTCAATAAAGGTTATAAAAATAGTAAAATAAAACTATTTATTGTAAACCAACGTTTCGCCCAACTTTGCAGGGCTTCGTCAGGCCTAACTTTAAAAAAACAGATACAAACATTTTAGAATTAACAAAACATTAAAATAAAAGCATTTAAAAATTATTCTTATACTAAATAATTAAAAAAACACTATCCAAATTATAGTCTCAAAACATTTATTTCATTTAAAATTACACGAGCGGAAATATTATCTTTTTTTTTAAATGGTAAGTATATTAAAAAACCAAAAAAAAAAAAAAAATTAAAATCATACTATTTTCCGCCTCGGTAAGTGATTTTCTTTTGATAAAGGATCAGGAAAACACGTTATCAAACGTAGTGAAACATCAGCGAAATAAGTGATGAAAAGTCTTCATTAATTCTTAAAAGATAAGGAAAAATCCATTAATAAATATCTTTATTTATGTTCTTACATGTTTTACTTCTTCAAATAATTTTTTTAAAAAAGTCTCTGTACAGCAAAAACGTGACTAGGCTGGAGACAAATTTAATCATGTATTTTCCTTTGCGTTGTGTATATACATTTCTAATTGCTTAATAGATAATGACCATACTTCTTACTTTATCATTATGTACTCATCTATATAGAGTATTGACATTTATGATTTATTGAAGTAATCAAGAAGTGATAAATTAAGAAATTGATTAATATGGGTTATTTTAATAGTGTAGACCGAATAAACGTAAATTTCGAATACAAATATATAGGCCTCGTTATAGGTTATACATCGCACTTTTTTAATATTGATCGATTTAACTATCTTAAAGTTTCCTCTTCTCGTTTTAAGCAAATATTTCAAAAGTTCAATAGGACCGTCGCTCTCTGGGGGCTTAATGGGGCGGTTCCGGTCGGGTAGGATTACATTTTTTTATGTTATGATATCCTCTTGGGATATATAAATCTTTACATAAGGGGTATTTATGATATTGTGTTAAATGTAAAATGTTTTACCATGTTAAATGTTATAAATATAGCATTGTGAACAGCCCTATTTAAAGTCATGTTAAATGATAAATGCATAAGAGCTCCTAGCGGATTTTCTGAGCAACT
>NW_027108984.1:406233-439763 GCF_000696795.3 Halyomorpha halys
AATAATTGAATTGATTGTAGGATCATACAAATAATGGAAACTTTTTGTAATAGATTGTCCCTGAAGATGGCCGAATTGGCCGAAACGTTGGACGTGTAAATGAAATAAATGTTTTGAGACTATAATTTGGATAGTGTTTTTTAATTATTTAGTAAAAAAATTGCCAGTCTCAAGAAAGAAATTTAAAGATTATAAATAAATTATTCTTATATTTATAAAGTATAGAAAAAAGAATTAACAAGGTAATTTACCCTTTACACACTTATTCAATAATTTTATATTACTTTAATCGATCTATTTATGTATAAATGTATTAATATCTGTATGTAATATCTTACACAAGCACTTCCTTATTTATAGCATATATTTACCTATTGTAATATTAGATATGAGATTAGATTTTTCTGTCAGATTATCCATCTATATATTAAAAAAAATCATAAACCCTTTCCTAAGTGTTAATCTAGGAAGTGAGGACACATTTTTCAATACCTGGCTTTCCCTTTTGTCTCGTTGGTTCGCTGTGTTTCAATCTGACAGTATTTCCCCCCTGTGTTTATTGTTTATTTTTATCAATTTTCTTAAAACCCCCTTTTTAAATATCACTATACCATACCTACTGCACCTATCTGTTCTACCTTTTACACCTACCTCTTTACCATATTTATAACTAATTTTAACGAGTTGTCTCCTACAATTTATTAGTCTAGATCTGGATTTAGAACTTTTACCACACCTGAAAATTCTTTTTTATATTCTTAGTAAAGATAACAATTGTTTTGAAATGCTTATATTTTAATGTTTTGTTACTTCTAAAATGTTTATATCTTATTTTTTCATTTAGTCCTGACGAAGCTATACAAGAGGTGCGAAACGATGGTTAACAATAAATAGTTTTCTTTTACTATTTTGATACCTTTATTGACCCCCACCACAAGATAACAATCTACTTCATACGGTCAATTATCTTAATTCAATATAAAATATTTAATGCTCTTGCAAGAGACTTACTTGGAATCCACAGACAAGACTGAAACGACAAGAAACTGCTCGCAGATTCCGATTGCTACAACACTTACTTGACAAACGCTCTAAACTTCCCATTCACTACAAAATATTAGTATACACTACAATAATCAGACCAATTTGGACATATGGAATTGAGCTCTGGGGCTCCACCAAACCATCAAATTCCTCCCGCATCCAATCCTTACAATCCAAAATCCTTGATGCTCTTTATTACGTTACAAATAAACACATTCACAAAGACCTTAACATCCCATTTGTTACACAGATATGTGTCTTTTTATTCCAAACTCCTTAACCATCCTAACCCATTAATTCTTAATCTTTTTATTCCAAACTCCTTAACCATCCTAACCCATTAATTCTTAATCTTTCATCCTTAACAATCCCTGATAATCCTCCGAGGCGTCTGAAAAGAAGATGGCCACGGGACCTTCTAGTTTAAATTAATGTTTGAAGTACCACCAATGGGTGGTTCCTTTCCAAGATTTTCAAGTGTATATGAAACGTACTACATATTTACCTATTGTATTATTTTGTACAGTTGTAAATTACATTAAATAAATAATTAAAAAAAAAAATGCTCTTGCAATTGTAGAGAAACTATTTAGATTCTATTACTGCTAAAGAGTTGTATTAATTTGTATATTGAAATATTGACAGATTGTAAATAATACAAAATACATCCTTTACACGCTCTTGAGATCTTCTTCACTTCAAGCACCCTAGATAGTCGTTCCTTTTGGTCAACTTAATAATGCCTCGAACGATTACGAAAGCCATATTGTTATCACACTTTCTAATAATGGCTTTCTAATTAAGCCTCCAAAAAGCTGTGTTTTGTGTGCTAATTAAGCCTCCAAAAATTTCTATAGCAACATCGTTTTTATTAATAGCAAGTAAAATTTAAATTTCAAAAACATTAATAAATTGTTTTAATATATAGAAGGAAAAGGAAGAAAATTAGGTCAGTTTTTTCGAAGGAGGAAACTCCTCGATTAATCAACAGACATCCAAAGAGGTTTTTTTCTCATGAACACATCGATATGACGCACAAATTCAATGAATCGATATCTCAGCTCGATGGAACTGTATTTGAATGGTGTGGTCTAGACAGGCATTACGCAACGGTTACGCACACAAGCTGACGAAAGCTGTTCATTTGAGACCTCAATTCCGGCACCTTCCATTATCCATTATCTCACGTGGCCCAATAGCACTGGAATTCCGTGTACTCATTATGGAAATAAGGAAAGTACGGAAACAGTATCTGTAATAACGAAAATAATAGTCAAAATGACAAACATATAATTATTGTCGGCGAAGTCACACAATAGTTATGTTCTGGACATTGGTTAAAAAGTAAAAACTTAAATTTTAACCATCTTTCATTACGTCACAGAATATTTGAACATATTCCGTCAAGATTCTTTATTGCTGAGCCACATTTTCTATTCGTGACTTTTAAATCAATTCAGTAGAGGCGTTTCAATCCAAAATTTTCTAGAAAATGTAACATCTTACAACATAATATCTAAGCTCTGAAACTTTTAGACAATAAACATTGATGTAAAAAAAACCCTATGTTGATAATTCGGTAAAAAAATCCGAGATCACAGTTTTTAGAAATATTGCAATAAGTTTAAAAAAAATCTTTGCTATCAAAAATCAAAACCAAGTATGATGATTTGATAGTTGAACGTGAATTATAAATATGAGAAGATGATTGGACCATTTAAAAACATAAATAAGTAAAACTTATTTATTAGTACCAAAATTTTGGTCCGAATTTCAGGCTTTTATCAGGTCTAAGAACAAAAACAAGATAAGAACCAAAATAATGAAAAGGGATAACATAAAAATCAGAAACATAAGAAGATAACAGATAATGAACATAAGGAGTGTTGAAGAAAATAGATAGTGTCATATTATGAGAATATTGAAACTGAATATTTGAATACGTAGGGAAAATAGTACAATTAAAATTAAGAATGAAAAATAAAATAATATAGAACATTATTATAATGATATTATTATTTTCATAATTATTATGAATATTATATCATATATAATGTGAGAAACAACTAAATAAATATAGGTTCAAAATCAGAAATTATTTAAAATTGAACTAACATAGAAAATATAAAGAAAAAGGTATATGTGATTTATTAAAAATGTAAGTAAATTAAATTAAAATCTGTACCGTTACAACCCACAAAGGGTCAGGGGTACAGCACTTTGTAAGGAAGTACTGTTACTAGACCAACGGTTGTGTAAGGAGGTGATTTGGTCAGAATTACACTTGACCGCCAGATTTTTATGTACCTGTATACCCGTATACATATAGGTACAATATAAATACAGGTACCTGTATTTTTTAAGTACAATTTATGAAGATGGGTGGACTCCAGGAGGACTCCAGAACCTACAGGGTTTACTAGAGTTAGTAGCATCGTGCCTTACCACGGTGCCACCGCGCACCCAAAAATGTAAGTAGAATAACAAAATTAAAGAAGTTGACATAAAGGCTTTATGTTAGCTAATAGTAGTAAGTGATATAAATATAATATAAATTCTGGCCGAAACAACGTTGGACCTAATAAATAGATTTTTCATAATTCGTGTTCTTTAGTGGCCACACCCCAAACATCTCCGAACCAAGGATGTTTAGAATCAGATAAGGAAATGAAAGTTTATTATTCTAGGACTAGGTCCCTATAAAACAATCACAAGGTAATTTTAATTTTACAATAACATATATTGGCCAAAACAGTGTGACCAAACTTAATCATAACTTATATAAATATTATATATTAATAATTTTACATAGAGAGAAAAAAACTGACTGAATACACCCAAAAAATTAAGAAGGTAATTCTTTATTTTTCTTCTTTATTAAGTATTAAACTTCTTTATTAATTATTATTAAATTTTTCTTCTTTATACACATTATCTTTATAATATTGGATTAGATTGATGAAGTAAGAGGTAGTTGAATAGAAGGGTTTTAACCGAGGGAAGGGTTGGTACATGACATATGTTAAGGGGCCTCTACATGTTGGCCAAGCCATGGCGAAGTCAGACATGCGCGAGCATGTGGATGGGTGGCTTGTACGAGTTGACCTAAGCTCGTTGCCGATCCGTCGAGAATCGGTTTTTAGACACAGATCAAAGGGGGTTCGTGAGAGCGCTCGTGTAGCATATTCACCATTGTTCTTTGTCTAGTTGCAACTGAGATATATTAGGAGGTTGTATTTAATTTTTATAATAAATTTTATATTTAATCTTATTTATTTATATTTAATTTCCTTTTTTTTTGTAATAAAAATAATATAATCCCAGTGCAATGGCTGAAACCACTTGTACGTCCGCCATGCTTGCCTCTCTGAATAACAATGACATGTGGATGGCACGCTCTTACCGAGCATTTGTACAAGCCCCACGAATCGGAGGCTTGTACAAGGCTTGTATGAGCGGCCAACATGTGGATCCGCGTTTAGAGGGAATGGAGTTCTAGTGATACGCAGCACGGGTAAAAAATGATTTATCAAATGCAGTAGTTCGGTAAGGTGGAGGATAGATGTCAGATAAATGGGACCTGGTAGTGTGGGATTGGACTGCAATTTGAATTGGAGGTTTTCTAGGGATACAGGAGAGGCGTTGAGAACGAATTACTTGGAACACAAAGGAAGCCAGGAAATACTGGCATCCGAAAAATGGATAGAGCCACTTCAGCTCGGCATAAAGGGTTATGTGCATATCTAAGGAAAACGTACACCACAATTCATAACACATTTAAGTTTAGCTTCGAGAATACCGAGAGTATACCATATATCTTATATATAATGAGAAATAAATGTGCGACTTTGGAAGGGGGCCAAACATGTTTTCTCAACTTATTTCAGTTTTAATTCATTGTAATTTGGGATGAGATTAAACAATGTAAAAATATTGGCTTTAGAGCAACCAAAATTAGCTAACTAACATTAAAATCTCCACTTAGCAAGTGGCTGTATTTTCTATTACACAATTTCGGCATTCCCCCTCTTTATCAAAAGTCTAAGAACCTGTAAAATTGTATGGTAATCAGTGGGAGAAAATGATGGAATACGCACAAATACCATTTTATTAGGATGGGCCTTAAAGTGTGCATATATACAAAAAATTATAATTCCAAATTTTTCTTATTCGCAATACTTCTTCATAAAACACATTTCATAGGTAGAAAGACTAATTAAAAATGACTGTATTAGAAAGTTCACAACTGTTCATTTTGAGTAATTTATAAGCAAGATAACATTAAAGGGGATTCATGTACAATATTCGGGATATAACACTCTGCAGGGCGCGATGTAGAGACCTTGCCAAGAAGATGGTATAAACTTTTTTTTGTTTAAATTTGTGTACATGCATACATCAAACCAGTTTCGTATTAATGAAATAAATTATACAATAGTAATGTATATTTATGTAAGTTTACATACATATGTTTTTAAATACACATTTACTGAGATAACATGATACGAAAAGTTTTTTTTAGTTTGAATCAGAAAAAATTGTCCCCCCGTTCGTATACGGACGACAGAATAAATATAATTTGATAAGGTTATTTGCGTGCAGCAGGTATGTTTGAGAACCTTGAGATAAGTGTTTGCAGGAATACACAATTCCCGAGTCAGGCATTAGGAACCCCAGTATTTATATCCTATGTCATTAAAGTCAAATACCGTCGCAATAAACTAGATCATAAAAAAAAAAAAAATTAAAAATGAAGTAATAATTATTGGATTTTAGTATATAGATGAAATACAATTCTGTTCGGTAAATATTTAAATTATGCTCCGAGAACTCTATCGATTAAAACACATGTGTCAAGATAATTTCTATTAAACATGGGTTTAAGTTCAATTCTTTTATTTATTTATTTTTTGTAAGTGTAAGATATACTTTATTTACATGAATGAAGAAGATAAAGAGACTATGACAGGCTATTCACAACTACTATCTACTATATACAATCTTTCGACAACTCTATTCAACTAATTTCTACAGCAGTGGTTCCCAACTTTTTTATGAAAGCGGAACCCTTTTGGTAATAGTAGGAAAATGGCGGGACCCTTTTGGTAGAAGAGAGTAAATGGCGGAACTCTTTTGGTAGAAGTGAGTAAATGGCGGAATCCTTTTGGTAGAAGTAAGCAAATGGCGGAACCTATACATTATCATTGGAAAAAATACAGTGCCAAATAAAGATTTCAGCAAAATCTAATACAGTCTTGGGTACCTAGAAAAAACCTGTGCGAAATTGAAGGAAATATGTAGTGGTAAGGTTCAACCTAAGTTGAGTGGAATTGCCCATTCCTAAACTATTATGAAACATGAGCCATGAAAATGTTTTTTCTGAACCTACCAGAAATTCTATTTATTTACAACTACAACTATAAAAAAACAAAGAAAACATACATTTACAGGTATTCTGTTGCCCGAAGGCATTTTAAGGGGAAAAGAAAAGGCCCACTGTGTGCGGAGGTAGCACCTTTTATTTTCTTTCTAAGAGGGGAGGGACCGCTGTAATGGAATTTGTAAAGACTTTAATCATTAACATGAGGCCATATATTTGTCTCATATGAAGGTGGTGGTAGGGAGCTGGTGGGGTTTCAAAGTAAGGACAAAGAGCAAGCAACAAAAAAACGGCTTCTCAACATCGGGAAGAGTATACCAATGTGATAGTCTTACAATAGTATATTTATGACAGTCGAAGCGAAAATTTCTCAGTTGAGGCTGTAAAAAAAGAAAGTAAATTGGACAAGTAAGTAAAAAAACGTACCCTTTCCAAAAGAAGTCCAAAAGCAGCAACACGTTTTTTTGCTCTTTTTTTGGAAGTTGAATATTTAAACTACTTATTGAAACATTTACACTATTAAAAAAGGTATTTATTATTTATAAAGTTACAAATAATTTATGACAGATTTTCCTGCAAACACTCACAAAACCCTCATTTTCTCATCTTATGAGAAGTGGATTGTGGTCTCATAGAGAAACGAGACAAAAAATTAATACTCTCGATGACCTGTTTTATAGAAATTGCCTAAGGATTTCCTAAGAACAGCCTTGTAAGGAGTCACTAAACATTTTCGTAGATCTTCTCAATATATAAGTACTTAGTGGTGGCTAAACCCTTCAACGAACCAGGACCTTCTCTGCCGCACCGAACCTGTCACCAATTAGTTCAAGAAGAAATGCTTTATTTAGCCATGCTGCCCAATTAGGTTGCTACAATACACAGCCTACCAATCAATCCATGATCAGATATATATAGAATACATATATTTACATGATATAACAGAAAATATATAATTGAAGATGTTTGTCGGGGGGTGCGGTCAGCAAAGAACAACATAAATAAACAAAACCATATTTATTTATTTTATGCCTATTTCAATTGTATGTTACTCTAAATGTTGTTATCTCTTTTGTTCTATAGCCCTGATGAAGATGATCGAAACGTCGGCATAAAATAAATAAATATGGTTTTGTTTATTTATATTGTTCTTGTTCTGTTGTCTTGTTTCTCTATAAGACCACAATCTACTTCTCACTAGATGAGAAAATGAGGGTTTTGCGAGTGTTTTTAGGAAAATTTCTCATAAATTATTTGTGGCTTTATAAATAAATATAGTTTTTTTAATAGTATAAATGTTTAAGTCAATAGTTTAAATGTCTAACTACTATAAAAAGAGCAATAAAAAACCGTGGTGCTGGTTTTGGACTTCTTTTGGAAAGGGTGCCTTTTTTTACTTACTTGTCCTATTTACTTTCTTTTTTTACTTACTTGTCCAATTTACTTTCTTTTTTTACTTACTTGTCCAATTTACTTTCTTTTTTTACTTACTTGTCCAATTTACTCTCTTTTTTTACAGCCTCAACTGAGAAATTTTCGCTTCGACTGTCATAAAAATACTATTGTAAGACTATCACTTTGGTATACTGTTGCCCGATGTTGAGAAGCCGTTTTTTTGTTGCTTGCTCTTTGTCCTTACTTTGGAACCCCACCAGCTCCCTACCACCACCTTCATATGGGAATTATGTATGGCCTCATGTTAATGATAAAAGTCTTTACAAATTCCATTACAGCGGGAATCATTAATCTACGGTCAACTATCTACACCTCATTAAGAAAAATATATATATTTTTTCATTACGTTTTCCTTTTACAATCAATACACACTAAATATATATATTTTCTAAATAATTTCTTCTTTGTTATCTTTTATTTGACAATTTCATTCCATTAGCCAATTTTATTCTCCATAATTCATTCTCTCAGACCCTATGCTATGGGGTGCATAGCAGATTATCCGCTACCCACTATCATCTTTTACATCAGTCATCTATCAGCGATGGGCTATTCCCCCCCCCCCCCCTTTAATTTTGAAACCAAAATAGTTCAGCTCGTCAAGGTAATAAGAGATAAACGTTCATTCTCACATTCTGGGTATTAGTCCAAGATTGATCTAATGATGAATTCATTACTTCGTAGTAAGGAAAATATCGAGAATACGTAAAATGCATTCGTTTGAATCGAGAATTACTATCCAACAATAATGTGATCATAATGATGAGTTAATTGTTGATCGTGGCTTAAGGCACTGTTCTTCCCTTAGTGTAAGAGCCCACTTTTCGCATCCGTAAAGAACAGTGGAAAAGATATTATTTTTGTAAATTCTAACTCTTAAGTTTAAAGACAGAATGCACAGGCCTAGCGATTTCAAAATTAAAAATAACAAGAATTTCCACCTTGAACCTAAGTACTTAAATCTATCACCCTGTTCAAAGAAGAACACATACAAGTAAAAACTTATTTGTTGATCTCAACGTTTCGGCCAGAATTACAGATTTTCAACAAGCCCGAGAATGAAAAAACAAGATAACAATCGTAATGAATAAGGGAAATAAATACAAAATAACAAGAAAACAAATAATTTCGATAAGATAAAATAAAAGATAATGGTATATTTAATATAATATAAAATAATAGTATGATCAAATCGCAAATATAATTCACTGACTTCGCCGAGGGTTAGCAAAGCGACTGCAAGCTGACCTGGCTGACAGTTGTAGGCGTCCTGCCAAATGTGCTAAAGACCTCCGAGCTATGATCAGATTATCAAACAGCCTACCTTATCAAACATCATATAGTTGTTCAATAACGCTTACGCCACTGGAATGTAAAGTATCAGACTTTCAACACCACACATTTATCAATACTGGCAATAAAATAGAAGCTCAATGAATTTCATGAACTTAAATCGGTACCTCTTTGGTAAAAATACTAATAATCTTTTAGAAATAGAGTAAGTCAGCACATGGTTAGTAAATTTGTGTTTTTCTACCTCCTAAATTTTTATTAAACTTGACAATTGTTTTGCCAAATGGCATTATAAGAGGTTGGTGGTTCCACTGAAGGCGAATATTGGGCAAGGAGCCGCTGGCCGAGGGGTACGGAGAACGAGGAGAGACCGCTACACTGGGGTGTTTAATAAAAAATTGAAATTCATTCATATAAATTAATGGTATACAATACAAATGAGCTTGGAATGTTATTAACATTTCTAACAAAAAAAAAATGTTAAAATAAGAGTAACTGAAATAGCCTTTTATTTATGCAATAAATAATAATCACTACAAAATACAATACAAACATTTAAAGAAGATAGACAGAACAAAAATAAAATAAAATAAATTTATATATATAAGTTGACAAAACATCAACTTCTATCAATTTTCTTTCCATCTTTCTGTATCGTTTCCGGCATAGGCCTTTCCTTTGGGAGTAATAGTGAGCACTTCCCGGGGTGACCAGACCTATTGGGAGACGAGTTCTTTCCATTTCTTCTTCCAGACATCCCTGTCCCTAGCAGCTCTCCACCAGAGGGGTCCTGCCATCCTCTTGAACATATCGCTCCATCTTTTCTTTTGACGTCCTCTTCTTCTTTGAAGGTAGTATGGAGTCCATTCTGTGGCGATTTTTTAGGATCTTTCATCTTCGCATCAAAGGAGATGCCCTGCCCATTTCCATTTACTCAATCTCGTCATCTTCAGTGTGTCAGTGAGTCCAGTTTCTTTCTGGATCCAAGTATTTTTTATTCGATCTCTTTTCCTCACACTCACAATGCTTCTTCCAATATTATTGGAACCACACCCGTAATTTCCTCTCCTGAGCTATAGTCAGTGACCACGCTTGGCATCCATTAGTGACCACTGGGCTAATGTAACTATCGAAGACCTGCCTTTTAAGGTCAATACTTGTTTTTCCTTTCATTATATGCCTGAGGGACTAAATATTTTTCCCACCGAGTGCCAATCTCCTCTGGACCTCTTTTGCTCCTCTATCCGTGAATGATATCTCAACTGACCCAGATAAATATATTCTTCAACATATGGCAACTTATGGTTGTTAATTTCACACTCCTCTTTTACGCCATTTGTCATAAGTTTCGTCTTCTGGCAGTTCGGATAAAGACCAAGTTAAACAAATGCTTTGTTCTAGAAAACTGGTTTTTTTTCATTATAGGGTCTGACTATGTATACAATAAAGTTGCGAAACGTCGGCTCATTATAGTCGTCGTATTGACTGATCCTCAAGATCCATCAGTATATATACATATATACAGTTAGATAATCATAAAGAGGTGGCCTCGCCGAAGCAGTTGAGTTCCCTATGCATGGCTGAAGGCTATTTATATAAGAGCAGAGACAAGCCAATAGTACAAGGTCGTTCATTTCCCAGTCAAACCGTACCAATGATAAACAACGTCCAAGACATGGAGAAGTAACTCTCTAACATTCGATGGATATATTAGTCAGGGCGAGACTTACACTTAAGGTGTTTACACTTGTTTCAACCAATCAACAAGACAAAATAAAGTGAACATCGCGAACAGTAACGAAATGTTTCAGAATGCATCGCAAAATCATATCAAATAATTCTTCATATTTCTTCATATACATATTATTCATTAATTCAGTAATAATTACATAGAGATAAAACAAAAAAAACTACTTAATATTTATGCTTTCGACAGTTATATATTAATTTACATAATTATTAACAGAGTCTGAATTTTTATGGAATTCCATGTTTTGTTTGCACGCAATTTTTAAACAGCTCAAGTATCTTTACGAATCAGGTTACTCAGGTGCAATTTGTCAAAACATCGGGAAATAGTGAAGAGTTCGAAAAATCGAGTTATTCGATTAATCGAATCTTGAGTTTTCACTGTGTACCATGATTAGATTAATTGTTATAGATGTGTTTCGATAAGTGTTTGAGCATTTGGGTACGTTGTGTTGTTTTTCTTCAAATCGCTTCAAGCACAAATATATTTTTTATTAGCCTGACAATGGTGCTGTAAAAATTTCTTAGCCACGGCAGAAAAAAAAATTGAAAAAAGCTGTCATAGGTCATGACGTCTTAGGTGTACTAAATCGATGGACGTGTAAAAACCTTTACCGTCAGACTGAAGAAAGATTCAATAAAATAGTGCTGATATTCCTGGCCTAAAAGTAAGAAAAAGTACTTCGACAGGATAGAAAAAGAATCCAGTCATTTTAGCAATCTAATGCCAGCATGGGTGTAAAGGATCAAACAAAACTGGCATTATGCACTTCAGAAAATGTTATAATAAACATGAAAAACCTAGAATTTCTTATAATTTAGATTATTTTTTGAAATTGTCATGATAAATATTAAATAAAAAAAAAAAAAGGAGAAGTTTGAAACGTTAAACTTCTCATTCATATTAACTACCTCAGACAGTCTCATATTATATGTTTATGTTCACACATATAAGCTTGCGGTTTCCAGCACCACATTTTTCTCAATTTCAAATTTTTAGACTAAATTAATAATATACACTAAATATTTTATTAGAATTTTACATATTTTTCATGCAAATTAGAGTACATAGATCGCGCTGGCGTTATATACAGAGGCTCTGAATTCAGTATGTCTACATTTATAAGTAAATTGGATTACCTAATAAATCAGAGTATGTATGCTAAAATTATGATGAACCAAATGTATAGAGAATTTAAATTTCAAAAACTTTCAAGAAGCTTATTAGAACATAAGATGAATAAAGATTTTCAGATATATGACCTGAAAATGGATAAAACAAACTGAGATAAAAATTTGTATGACAAACATAATACCTCCTTGCACGACCGCTAGTCTAGTTATAGTACTTCCATTCAAAGTACTGCACCCTTAACCTAACCTTTCATGGATTGTAGCGGAACACATTTTAATTATTTTTTTTAAAAACATAGAATTAAAACAAGAAACAAGGCGAAAAAATATCAATATGTTTGTAAGACTTGGCATTTTATAATTTTCCTAAGGTTTAGGTAGATATAAAAAAATAAAATTATTTCATAACTATCTCTTGAGATTACTTTTTATGGAGTGTCTTACTGTAAAACTGTCGTTCTCTACTTCAGTAAATTTTATAATATATTTCTAATTTTAATATTATAAAAAGCTATATTTTTTTGTTTGTAGACAGTTTTAATTTTTACTTTTATTCATGTATACTACCTAAGACTTATTCATGTCAATATTTTTCCCTTCTAACAAATATAAGATAAAATTCCAATCTACAGAATAAATAATACAAATTTTAAATTTACCTACAATATAAGCAAATAAAAATCTTACAGTCTCGCAAATGGGTAATATTTGATCAAAATCTAAAAACACAACTGAACAAATAATTATACGGACGAAAGGATATAAATACATGGATGCAAAAAAAAATTAAAACTAAAGTAATAAATATAAAAAGTGATAAATCTAAAATAGATAAATATTAAAAAAAGTTACAAATATATAATAATAAAAGTAATAATATTCTGCAATAAATAAAGCGTCTTTAGTACAAAAAAGGAAATACAAGCGGTGTAATATACCTGAGATATTACATTCGAGAAAAATAAGAATCCAATTATTTTTTTCACAGAATCAGAGAACACAGATGTACTCCAAAATGCCATAGTTGTAAGAAAAGCTTTTTGCATCGTCATGCGCTCAGCCAAGATAGCCACAGATAACTGACCATATCCCGAAGATGAAAAAAAAAATAAGACCTCAATCGGCGAACCGAAGGCTCCTTCCAGGCCTTGGATAAAATATTGGTTATTAGGGGCGCTATTTCCAGTCCTTCTTCTTCCTTTTGCCCAAATACCCTTAATACCTTCCAGTTCGCCATTAGGCTCGCCGGGTAAACGTGTAATTTCCAAACCTTCATTACCACCGAGGAATATCCCCTGTTTTCGATGACCCGGGCACGTATCTCCGTTAAACCTGCAGACGCTGCACCGCCTTGCAAGTTCGTCATCAGAGCAGAAAAGAGGAATAGAATATTCCATTCACTATTTTCTTTTTAGGTTAAGTCAGAACTTAACACAATTTTCCGTTTATGATGAATAGATCATTATAATAATTCACTCTACTAAATTGCTCAGTACCGAGAGCTATTAAAATAGTTCCTCGTCTCATCTACTTCTTTATTGCAAAATATAAGTTTTTTTTTTTTTTTTTTCGGCCAAGACTCCCATTGGAGTCCTATACTGCCTAACCATGGTTGGGGGTGTCAAAGCTCTTCATTTTGTGGGACCGCCACGCAATGAAAAAAGTCAACGTCCCAGGCCGGATTCGAACCGGCACCGCCAATAGACATCAAATTGGTAAGACTGTGTCTTAACCACTGAGCTATGGGCAGCCCAAAATATAAGTTCTTTATTATTTAAAATAAGAGCTCTTAAAAAAATAATTCAAATGCTTTTATAATTTACGCCATAAAAGGAGGTACCAAGGTTACTTTACACCTGACAGAACCCACTGTGTCCTGTTTAAAAGCAATAGAATTTACCGCTTTCAAGATAATTGTCAAACCTAATTCTATACATAGCCTCTGATGTAGCCACGGTCAAGGACACTTTTAAAATTTGTTCAAGCTTTTGGATTTCTTTGAGAAATATCATATAGCTCCTATATTCCACCTCAATAAGAGAGAGCACCACAAAGCAAGGACCAACAACCATTTTAATGGGCGATCATACACCAACATATACTTCAGACGGACCACGGAATATTCGTTGACCTGCGAACGTTTTGTACGTTAATAGTAGGCAGACTTGATCCCAGACATTTTTGGTTAGAATTTAGGATAGGATTTCGCCGATCTGACCACGATCTCGGCCCGTTTAAATATCCGTCCCTGCATGTTCAAGGAATAGACCCCTAAGAATAAAATACTAGGTGTAAGTTTGCAAATTCATCAATAGTGGATGATGAACTGACATCTTGGTAATATCTTGTAGTTGATACAAATAAACATCTTTTTAAGTATCAATCATACTTCATTTCGTAGGACCACCACAAGCTACAGATGGCCCTAACTCTTATTCATTTGTCATTTAATATAATGTATAGGAGAAATAATATAATATAAATAGGGAGTAGAGTAACTAAGTGAGTAAGACACTGATGCTTCTTATCTCCCAGGCCTAAGTTCAACTATAGCGGGTATTTTCTGGTAGAACATTATTATTTTGATTATATGTATTTTCATGTACACAAACATCTAAAATAACTATGAGTATATACATATAGTCGCCCCTCATGAAAAAAAAAAAAAAGTATTTCAAATATTCCCTTTGATCTGCTTCAATGTCACAACTAGCCCAGATTTGATCTTGATGATTGTCGAAAACATCAATCACTTCTTTCTTTGATTTCCATATTGGGACTACAGATCTGGTGATTTTTTACTTTTAGAGAATTTTTTGATTTTTAGAGAAATAGTGAATAGTCTGAAGAGATGTGAATCCTGAAGAAATAATGATTAACCTTTTTGTTATATACATCATCTCATTACTAAGCATAATAGTTCCACTAACAGAAGAAAAAAAAGGTCAAATAAGCTTTGGATGATACTCAACTTTATACTGTAAAATATTTAATAAGTTATTGAAAGAAATAATAATTTCTTCTAAAAATATTACAAAACTGAAGAATTTAAAACATAACATCAGAAACTTCAATAATTTGCAAAAATAATTCAAATTGAATATACAAATTTACCACATTCTGAGTAATTTACCTTCAGTACAAAAGTAGGTATTCAGTTCAATATTGTTTCTACATGCCAGAATGTAAATGTTGTTTCTTAAACCAAAAAAGATTATTGGAAGAAGATAGTTGACCGAACGAAGTAGATTGTAGGAAGATAGTCCAGGTGGCAGTCAATAAAGGTAGCAAAATAATAGAAAAACGTTACAGGGCTTTCAGACAGCAGATCAGTGCAAGAGTGACTGACTCTTGTACTGACCCACAGAATGAAAGCCCTACAATGTGGTGCGAAACGTTGGCTAACAATAAATAGTTTTTTTCTACTATGTTGGTACTTTTATTGACCGTCAGCCGGACTATCATCCTAGGATAAAAAAAAGATTATGAAAATAGTATCGTGTGATACACTACTCCACTGTTTTTTACTCAGTTTCTTCCAAAAGTAATTTTAGAGATTTTAGAGATGGTGGTCATACTTCAAATGTATTGAGGAGAAGACTAGATACCTTATGCACGAGTTCTTGCGCGGCTAAACAAGAACAACTATAATGGTATAATTATTTTTTAATATTTATTACATGACCGTTTAATTAAATTTTTATGTCTCGTATAAAACAGAAGTACTTCTTAGTCCTCTTAGTGATCAAAAATGACCAAGACATACTTCTCATTAAAATTATTCTAAGTATATAAGAACTGAATGAGCTGGTGTATCGGAATTGGGCAGCCAATCAGAAACTAGTAACGGGACATGTGACTCGGAAAATTTAAGTTTACATTTTAGTTCGACCTAACCTAAACCACACATGTAGTCAGTTAGGCCATTAAATAAATTGCATAACAGTAGTCCTTCCACTAAATCCCATCATTTGGTTTATCCCTAACACCTATTGAAGGGTCAGATACCCGCTTACAGTCTATAATGTTACAATTTTGTTGTTTTACGAAACACGTTCGTGGATTAGGTTAAGTCGAGGAAAGAATTTAAATTCAAATTTTCCGGCATGGGTTATCTTTAGCTACCTAAATGGGTGTATAACCTCACTCATTACTCATCGACAAAAAGTCTTTTTTGTTTTATTTGAGACCGAGAAACTTTATCAAACGTCCATAAGAAAATATATATTAAAAACAATAATTATACAGTTATATGTAACGCAAATCGGAAAATTTGAATTTAAATTTGTTTGACCTAACTTAAACTACGCATGTGGCCCGTTACTAAAACATTAGGTCACTAACTAATATATCGGTTGTCCTTCCACTCTATCACCATTTGGTTTACCCATACCTCAAGGGTCAGATACCCATTTTATACTTTATAATGCTACTATTTTGTTATTTTACCGGTCAAATACGTGATTTAGGTCCTTACTCATGGACAAAAAGTATTTTTGTTTTATTTGAGACCGAGAAATTTTATCAAACGTTCATAAGAAAATATGTATATTAAAACAAATTATACAGTTACATGTCCCGCGTGTCGGAAAATTTGAGTTTAAATTTTTTGTTTGACCTTTGTAACTATGCACGTGACCAGTTACTTTAACATTAGGTCATTAACTGACTAATATATCGGTAGTCCTTCCACTCATTCACCATTTGGTTTACCTCTAACACCTACTGAAGGGTCAGATACCCACTTTATAATGCCACCATTTTCGCATGGACAAAAAAGCATTTTTGTTATTTGAGACCGAGATATTTTATCAATAGTTCATTAAAAAATAAAAAATGAAATCATGTAATAATAAAATAATTATACAGTAATTGGAAGATCGTTGATTGATTGAGTGTAATATATAAGAAGGAAGTTGGTTCATGTAATTATTCTTATTTCCTTTATTTTACGTCTTTTAGCGTGTATTGTATTTTTATATTTCTTTTTTTTATTATTTCTGTTTTTATTAATTGTTTAATATCTTTTTGTTTTTCAGGTTTATTTATAGTTTTCAATTACATTTTATCTTTATTTTCTTAAATTTACTTGGTTTATTTTTATATTTATTTTAATACAGTTTTAATCATACCTTAGTAGTTTACTTTTATTTCATGATATCTATTCTCTAATTACATTTTATCTTTATTTTCTTAAATTTACTTGGTTTATTTTTATATTAATTTTCACACACTTTTAATCATACCTTAGTTTACTTTAATTTCATGATATCTATTCTCTAACTAAGTTAGATTATTTATTGATTATTACGTTTGCTCAATTTGCTTAACGTTTGCTCATAATAAATAGTTTTTTTACTTTTTGAGTTCTTTTGACATCACCCGAACCATCTTCCTTTTATATATCATACAGCTATAGTTGAACTTTTTTACACGGGCAAGAAATCTCGCATTAGTATTCGTATCTTCATCCAAAGTATAATCGATACTTAGAAAGACGTTTATTCGTATCGACTCACCATTATCAAAAAACTTTGTTCATCACACCCCGTTGACTAAGTAACCTGATTACTAAAATAAAAATTACATAATACAGTTGAACATAAAAATACTGTTTTATCATTATTTCTTTCCTATTAATATTCTTCTAGTATCAAGTGTGAAATGTAAAGCATCAAAATACTATAACATCTCATTACTAATTTAAAATTTATTATAATGAGATTTAAAACAGCTTTATCTTTTGCATATATTTCTTTCCTTGGATTTATAGGTCAATAACGCCGAGGCTGCATAATAACAGTGTTGCATTATTAATAAACTTTTTTGAGCCTTTATTAAGATTACCACAATAATTACCGAATCGGGACGAAAGCTGAGAGAGGTCGTAGCAAGGGTATGACGAAGTCAGACTCGAGTTAATAAACGTTAATTGTAAGTGAAATCTTTAATATTTTTTATTTATTGCTATTTAAAACTGTACATTATTTTATGTATTATTAATACATACATTGATACATTGATTAATACTTTGTATTATTAATTTGATGTAAATTTAAAATGGAGTGTTACAGGCGTGTAGAGAAATTACCCATTGGTAGCACTCTAATAACGTTTTACATTAGGAGGTCTCGTGGCCATTTTCAATTAGTCAAATCTAGATATACCAAATACAATAGTTTAGAATAATTAGAGGCCACTGTAGGGCAGTGTGTTATGGCCTTACCTTAGCAACCTCAATTTTGAAATTGGAAAATACCAAGTAGCTCCGGACTATTTTCCTCATCAACCAGGTTTTACCTTTAGTTACCGTAGATCTTGCATTATTGTATTTGCTCCTGTATCTTTTACAAGTTATAACTACATTAGTCGAAATGTTGATACAAGTACAACTACTAATGTAATTAGTTATTGATAATGAGGAACTACATTTCCAACTTATCTAATAGTAATTGCAGCTTCACAACTACAGTTAGTAGTTGATAAAATGAGTAGTTCCAAAAAAACCACTACAGTTAGTAGTTGTAATTGTATTTGTAGTTGCAACTGCAGTTACTTGGGTCGTTACTTTTAAAAGTTTTGTAAAACAGTGATTGAAGTGGTTTAGGTTGTTCAGAAATAACTACCTGCAATATTATTTACATATAATGCATTATTATGTACATTTTATTGTAAATTGTGCGTAACAGAAAATAAATTTAATGCAAATACATGAAAACTAACGAAAGAAAAAAAAAAGAAGCAAAATAACGAAAATAAATGTAAATTCCTCTTTATTTTGTTCCCAAATTAAATGGATTATGGTTAATAAGTATGTGGTTGAGGTTATTACTCAATAATTACAGGAACAATTACAACTACTAATTGTAATTATTTTTATTGAAACTAGTAGTTAGATTTATGAATAGCCATTACAATTACTGTTATTGCAAAATCAAGAAAATTCAACTACAGTTACCAACTACATTTTTGTAAGTGTAGCTGCAATTACATAACTAGTATTTATTAGTTGAAGAAGTAGTTATTTATGAAAGTATTTAATTACTGCCCAACTCTGCTAATTGTATATTTTTTTTTCTATTTCTATTACAAAACCTAATTCATTGCTAGGTTTAATCAAGGTAAGTATATTTAGTTATATAGTTCCTCGAAAATCAAATACAAATTCGAAACCTAACTAATAAAGAATTTTCCTCATAATAAAAATTAAAAAAGTAATAATTATTCAATGTAAGCAACCATATTGATTACGGTTTATTTCGACATAAAGCCTTCATAACATATACGAAAATAAGGTTGACGTAAGACGATCCATCTCGATTCATGACCCACATAATGGCACTTTCTATGTTACTTATTCACAGTCACGTTAAGTCGCCCAAGGTTGATTTATCAAAGCATATTATATTGAAAATAATAAAATAAAAGAGGGATTTTCCTTTTAAAAATATATTAACATAACCCATAGAAATTATAGCACAATAGATCATTAATAGCAATATTACAAAGGTCTGGTCGACAAATAAAGAACCGATCACGTCCAAATCGAAGTTCCATTCATGAAAAGGTTCCGTCGATTTTAATTTTTTTATATTAAGTAGAATGAAAGAAATGATTTAAGTCAATAAAAATCACTAAAATAAAAAAAATATATGAAATTAATTTATAATTAAAAGCATATATACTATTTTAGTTAAAGAGTTTATAATGGAAGGAGTGATATCTGGTTCGTGCTAGATCGGTTACATAGATAATATTAAGATCTTTATGTATGATTTTATTTGTGACAAAGTAAGGAGCATTGAGGATTTTACGAAGGATTTTGGATTGTAAGGATTGAATACAAGAGGAATTCGAAGGTTTAGTGAAGCCAAGGAAATCTTAATTTCTAATTTTTAGGACAGTGAAACTAAGGCTGTATTTATCACTAAAACATATAATAATAAATTCTATTTTTATTTTACTATCATTAACTTATCACAACAATATTGTTATTGTTGTTTGAGAATTACTGGAATATAGTTATGATAAGTTTATTGATAGAAAAATGCAAAGAACAGACTTTATTATGTAAATGTTACAGCAATAAATACATTAATTTTGATTGTGTTTAATTGACTTGAGCATGACAGCCGGCAAACTCTTATCAATAAATGTTAGGCTGTGAAACTAAAATTAAGATTGTTCTTTGAAACGTTGGACAGGTGTATGATATAATAATAAATGTTTTGAGACTATTTGAATATATTTTGTTATTTAATTGCTAACGACTTTTCGTTTTTGGGCTAGGCTGACCACAAACAGACATACAGGTAATTTTGCGAAACTTTGGAATTCAGAGGTCCTCAAAAAATGTATTTTCGTTGAAAACTGGAATTCAAAAATGGTCAAGATCGTAATATTTCCCTTAAAATAAATTTAATATATAGGTAAGCGAAAGTACAAACAATCGATTTGTTTAGATTAATAGTTACAAGGTAGTGTTTCCCAACCTTCGTTCCGTGGAATACTAAGGTATTCTGAGCCTCCTCCAGGAGTTTCGCGAAATAATTTAGTAATAGGTCATTACGTCAACTCAACACTACGTTTGAACCTTAATGCCTTTGCACAGGTTTTGTGTAGGGTCCGACGATACACAGAAATATTGCATCAAAGTTTGCATTAATAAACCGTGGCCGATTCAATAAACAATATTTTACGCTTGAACAATCCCATCTGGCCATAACGGCTCCTTTCTAAGACAAAAAAGTGAAATGAAGCCACAATTGCACTCTATTGCAGATGAAAGTTTTAGGAGAGTTTCTCGAAGGTACCTTGATAAAAAAAAGAGTTAAGTTGTACTTTTTTTTCTAAAAACTGGACAATTATTTTCTAGACTAAATCAGGACAAGAATACTTCTCATAACTCTAATAATTATATAAATTAATGGTGTTTTATTTTCTGCTACATATCAGGTAAATATCCAGAAGACTTTAATTTGTTATTATTGAAAATAAACGTACAAGAAACAAAAAAATAAATTTCAGTTTGAATTCAACAATTTCCTATTGCATTACTAGGGATTTAAATATATTTTTCTTGAAAAATTATAGCAAGATACAAAACTTAAATTAATCAATTTCATTCTCAATAACGACAAAACTAAAAACGAAACCAAAAACCAAATATAATATTTTTTTTTAAGTTATTCACTTGAAACTAAAAAAACTAAGTATTTTTCGGAGAATAATCTTTTAAACAAAATTATAGCAAGCAAAATTACTTAAATATTTTCGAACAACCTGTGACAGCGGTAGAGCAGACTAAAAGGAAAATATGAGTTAGGAAAAAAGTTTAATTTGAACAATAAAAATATCTTGGTAAATGGTTAATTAGTAAGAATAAATTCGCCCGACAAAAAGTTTAATTTTTTTCAGATAAGTTAATTAGAGGGGTTTTCCTAAAAAAAAAAAAAAATACATCTCAGTTCTAGGTAAGGGACCTTCACGGTCCGTTCCATACAGTTAAGAAGATCCTCGCGATTTAACCTAACCCAAGGCTAATACAAAAAAAAAATAAACATTTCCATAAAAATATAAGATAAGAAATCAAGTTCTTTAGTACATTCCTGATAATCCTCCGAGGCGCCTGAAAAGAAGATGGCCACGAGACCTGCTAATGTAAAACGTCATTAGATTGCTGCCAATTGGTAGTTTCTCTACACGCCTGCAACACTCCAATTTAACCGAGATCAGATTTACTAAATGTATTATAATGTACAGTTGTAAATAGTAATAAATAAATATTTTAAAAAAAAAAAGTTCTTCAGTAATTAATAAAATTAAAAAAAAAATTCTTCATAAAGGTTATAATGTATTGCATAAAAATACTTATGGCACTAAGGAACTTAATCATACAAAGTTGAGAGACCTTCGAAAATCTCTTGCGTGTTCAAGTGACATTGAGGAAAAATAAGAAGCAAAGATATATAAATAAAAATCTTAAACAAAGGAAAAGCTATCTCAAATAAAACATTCATCGATAATATGGATACGGTTGAGAAAATTATTAAAGAAGAATCCATACATGTCCTGATGAAATGTTGGATGATGCTGGAATATGGTTGAAGAATACTTGGTTAGTCTGGAATATGTCATACTTATAAAGGAAAAGCGTGAGCAGCAGAATTTCATCACTAAGTTCGTAATTTACCATATTTTTTTTTTGGGGGGGGGGAGAAGAGAAATAAATGAAAGGTCATTTAATTGCTTCGCTAATGATTTACAAATGTGCGAAAAAAAGTTGAGATGTTCAAAAGGTATTTCAGTAACACCAATCCCATTCTCATAAAAATGTATAAGCATATAACTGATTTTGACAGGGATGTACCGGAACAAAAAAAAATTAAAAGACGCAAAAACATACTGACCAGATCCTCCTCCAAAGACCTAGGACTTACTTGTAGGTTATTAATCTGGCTAGAAAAAGACTACATGATATACGTTAACTTATTTGATCTGAAGGGGGTCACTGGAGGCATTTCGTTTACCTCCAGTACGTTTAGTACCTCCAGTGTGATGTGTGAGCAATTTTTTTCTTCTTAACATTTGATATAAGTGATTGAATATATTTTTCCTTATCGTCAAAAAACACCGTACTTTTTACAAGATCAAAGTTAAAACTTAAGTAGCACTAAAGAGCTTATGTGAGTAACTTGGGAAAGTAATGAAGTATCGAAAAGACGAGAATTCTACCTAGTTGCCATAGAGGTACTAGAATGACGTCACAGGACAGGTCCCGACCAATGAGTCAGCTCTTGGCCCAAGGTCGATTACCTAGGATCGGCACATGCACATCGTTCAGGAATGGTGCAGTAACCCTTTATCTCAGATATAACTTATTTTAACTAAATAATGGTGTGATCGAAAACAGCTATCTTAAGATATAACTTCAAATAAAATTGTCTATCTTAACGTTTATTAGAAAATACATACCTTATAAAATAAAACCCAAACTATTATTATAGTAAGTACAGGTTCTACGGAGGAACTAATTCCCAATAAGCGTTGAATTTTCTTTATTTTTAGTATTTTAATCCTAAATACAAAGTTTGGATAAACCAAGGTAAAATGAAATTTTAGACCACCGTCTTGAATTTTTTTAAAAAAATTTAGGTGGTTTAAATTTACTGAAACTATTACCGAAGAAATTATGTCATAAGTTGTAAAAAATAAAAATAAATAACAAACAGTGGCCGAGAAACTATAAAAACTAAAATTGGAAGAAGATAGTTGACGGTATGAAGTAGATTGTAAGAAGTGCATGGCGGTAATAAAGGTATAAAATAGTAGAAAAAAATTATTTTATGTAACCAAGGTTTTATCCCACTTTGCAGAGCTTTATCAGAGCTGATCCTGATTGAAAGAAATTGACGAGTGACCAAAGACTGGCTCTTCCACCATTTTCAATCAGCCCTGACGAAGCCCTGCAAAGCGGGATGAAACGTTGTATAACATTAAATAGTTTTATCTACTATTTTGTACCTTTAGTGACCGCCACCCGGACTATCTTCCTACAATATAAAGACTAACACTTCTGCAATTTTACACTAAGTTCTTAACATCTTTCAATCAATATACTGCACTCAACAAAATATAACATTTTTTTAAGTTATATAAATTTAAGCCCTAATAAATTTCCATAATCGCAACAGCTATTCAAAAAACCTTCTAAATAACGAGAAATTAATATTTTTTTTTTATCTATACTAGCATACTTCATAGCATCTATGTCACCTATAAAGATAAACATTAGGAACTACTTTATGCTGGATTAAGTAAGCTTAAATTTAATTGCTAATATCTGTTTGCACATTAGTTACTGAGATTAAGTTTATCAAAAAACTGATTTAATGTTTTGCAAATATCAAAAATTATCATTAGATTTAGAGTATTAGATTTAAAATGAACAGGAGATATAATAACACCTAAATATAGAAAAAGTAGATATTAGCGAAATAAAAAACAAAAATAGCATTTATTTGTTGTACAATTTATTTTGTCCATTGTTAGATATTTTTTCCAAGATACTTACATCATTTTAACCCTATTTTAGTTGACTGTATTGTCTTCTAATGCTCTTTAATTTCAACATATTTTAGTAGTTTTGTATCTTTTTTTTTTAGCCCTGATGAAGCCCAGCAAAGTTGGGCGAAACGTCTGCAAATATATGGTTGATAACTATTTTGTGTTCCTTTTCCTTCATATTTCTGGAACGTTTTCCAATTTCAGACGTTTTTTTAATATTGTTCTATTTAGCTATCTTAAAGTCTCCTCTTTCCGTTTTAGACAAATATTCCAAAAGTGCTATAGGACCTCGCTCCCTGGGGGTTTTAGTGAGGCGGGTCCGGCCGGGAAGGTAGACGCGAAGACGCAAAATTTCGCTCGGCTCCTGGAGCACATTCACGAGAAACCCTCGGACCCATATCTAATATTTTTCGATTTAGTATAACCAAAAAAAGTTTCATTGTAATCAGCATTTCCACGTCCGTAACCTTCCCTTGTGAGTAAAATTAAATAATTAACATAAATACAGGCCTAGTGACAAGGAGCATATTTCACATATATAACGATAACAAATGTGTACATTCATATTTATTTTTTCCATCTGTAATCTCGTTAATGATGCCTTTATAACATACTTATAGACAGAAAATAATCCTATTTATCTCCTTAAAAAGATACTTATCTTGAGCAATAACATGTGATAACATTCCAATTGTAGTTTATCACTTGTGTCAGATTAATATTCTTACTTTCACTCTTATTTTTAACGACTAATTAACAAGTTATATAAGAGACAAAATATATTTTACCTGATCGGCCAAGAAAAATGTATTCGTAACATATATGAGTACACAATAGAATTTGGACCGAATGACGTAGCAAAGGGGTCTTCTTAAAATATTTTTTATAAAAATTCATACTTTCATAAATTTTATGACGCTCAAAATGAATTTGAATCGGTTTGTTGTAAAGATAATTTTTAAAAAAATTAGTTTACAGGTAGTGACTTTTTTGTTTTTTTGTGACTTTTAAATTTAAACTCATTTAATAATAATAATAATAATAATAATAATAAAGGCTTAGAGAACCCGAAAGTTCAATGGCATACCACAAATCGCTCTGTATATACATCTGTCCAGTGACGCCCATCCAAACACAAATCAACTAATTTAAATCAAACTCATTTAATACAATCGAATATAGGAGTATTCATGATATTTAGTTTAACATGTTAAAGTGTGTTAAATGGAGAAATATTTCGTTCTTTTAGCATGTTAAAACGATATAACATTTAGCATGGTTAAAAGTCCGCTAAATAGAGAATGACGTCACACAATAAACCAACTTAGCTCCACTCCATTTTGTCTGCTATCGTTTTTATAGGTCAGTTGCTCGTAGTTCCTATTTCGTTTGTTTTGTTTCTGTCTTTGGATGTTTTTAAAACTCAAATAAAGTAATAGATAAAAATAATCAAATTCTGGAAGGTAAGATTACAAAGTTGCCATGAAAATCCGCCAGGAGCTCCTCTGCATTTAACATACAACATGTACTCTAAACTGAGCTGCACGCAATTCTATACTTTTCAATTTAGCATGTAAAAACTTTTTACTTTTATCAAAACATGAATACCCCTATTTTTTTTTTCCTTGTAGTCCAGAAAACAAATAGATTAATATACTATCACAGAATGGGTCAGGGTTTCAGTACTTTGTAACGAAGTACTGTTACAAGACCAATGATTGTGCAAGGAGGTGATTTGGTCAGAATCACGCTTGGAAGATTTTCACCCAATTAAGGGTACCCAATTTATGAGCCTAGGTGGACCCAAGGGGAGCTCCAGAACCCACAGGATTGACTCACGGCTACAGTGTAACAGAAAATAATTTTCTTCCCTAACGGATTCGAACCCGAGTCCTTAGAGTTAGTAGCATCGTGCCACCGCGCTCCGAATTTTCATTTGGCTTTACCAATTATTGCGGAAAATACTTGTCCAAATTGCTTAGCTCAGGCCTTCATAAAAAAACTTAAAAGTTATAATTCACAAAACTGTTATCCTTCCTACTTTTTTTTTTTTTTTTTAATGGATCTTTTGCACTAAAGGAAGAATACCGCCATAAGGGTTTTGAAAATAAAATATTATGTAAAATATCTGGTCAGAAAATGGATAAGTGAATGTGAGAATTTAGAAGACTACACAACGCTGAATTCAGAGAACTCCACCTAGTAAATATAATTCAGGTTATAGCATTGCAGTGAATAAGATGGGATCCGAAAATGTAAATAAACCTTGAGGGGTAAACTGAAACGAAGATGGGAAGATGGCGTTAAATCTGATTTGGTAGATTTGGATTGGAGGGACGCCACTGGACAAATCTATGTATAGAACAATTGGTGGTACCGGCATCGACATCGAACCTTCAGGTTCACTAAGCTTTTATTATTACTATTATTATTATTACTATTTGACTTTCCTATCTTTATACAAATTCAAAATCGTTATTGAATAAATAACCTAAAGTATCAGCTAATTTATCCATTCCTTAAACCAGCTGTTATTCTTAATTTTTATGCCTCTAAAGCTAAATTTTTGGTAAACGATAAATAAAAATTTTTATGATATAATTTGCATGAACTGTACGGTACAATATAACAGTAGGACCATATTTATTTACAGGCATAACACATTATAATAGTAATATATATAAAGGTTAAATCAAAGGAATGAATTATCATGTATAAAAATGATAGAATCATTCGATGAAATTTGTAAAAATGATAGAATCATTCGATGAAATTTGTAAAAATGATAGAATCATTCGATGAAATTTGTAAAAATGATAGAATCATTCCACTAAAGACATGGGGTAATTTACTTAATGATAAAAATATCAATTTGGAATGATACTTAGTGTGAACCACGGCCTTTGTGATGCATTAAAAAATATCTGCCTTAGCATAATGCAGCCAAGGCTTCATAAATATTCAACAGGCAGGCAATACACGCCTAATATTTCAATGTCGGAGTTGCCGAAAACTAAAAAGTGAAAACAAAATATACAAAATTTTTCATCTGACATATTACATTAACTGTAGATATAGAACATGGGACATTCTGAAAGGAATAGGCGTTTTTGATTTCCAGTTTTTAGAAATGTATAAATAACCCAACCAAGCTAAAAAAAATGGAACATTTATTATTAATGAGGTGTAGATAGTTGACCGTAGATTAATGCTTGAAGAAGTTTGTCGGGGGGTGCGGTCAGCAAAGAACAACATAAATAAACAAAACCATATTAATTTATTTTATGCCGACGTTTCGACCTCCTGAGTTTCAGTTCTTCATCAGGGCTATAGAACAAAAGAGATGACAACAACATTTAGAGTAACATACAATTGAAAAGGAATAGTATACAAACAAATTTAGAATTATATAAAATATTGAATTAAATCATAAATGATAACTGATAATTGAATAGTACAAAATTTTAATTGATTGATATTTGTGGAATTGTATGGTAGTAAATTGAAAACAGTGACAGATGAAATATATCATGTAGGTAAGAAGATATGTATAATATAAGATATGCAAGTAGTGTCTAAAAAATTGAAAAATTAAATAAATAAATGGAATCTACAAATTAAACATTATGACAAACAATGAAATATAGTGAGTGGCTTATATCTGAATTACATTGTGTGTAAGTTAATACTCACAATGTAATTCAGATATAAGCCACCATTTTGATCATTGAAGTCGGTGTTATTATTAATATATATCTTCTTAACTACATGATATTATATTTCATCTGTCACTGTTTTCAATTTACTACCATACAATTCCACAAATATCAATCAATTAAAATTTTGTACTATTCAATTATCAGATATCATTTATGATTTAATTCAATATTTTATATAATTCTAAATTTGTTTGTATACTATTCCTTTTCAATTGTATGTTACTCTAAATGTTGTTGTCATCTCTTTTGTTCTATAGCCCTGATGAAGACCTGAAACTCAGGTCGAAACGTCGGCATAAAATAAATAAATATGGTTTTGTTTATTTATGTTGTTCTTTGCTGACCGCACCCCCCGACAAACTTCTTCAAACATTTATTATTATATGTTTAGATATATAACTCATGGACAGACAAGTTGGAAACTAATTTAATAGAAAAATTGAAAACGTCATTCACTTGTTCTTCATAGATCTGAATCTAACTTTACAGAGGATAAAGTACACGAGCAGAAGTAAAAAAAGCAGTTATTTCACCCCAATTTTTTATTACTCTAATGAAAACTATGTATAATTACTAGTCTAAATTTATGTGTTTACTAAGTATATGTAGGGGGAATACAAAACGGCGACTTTTTGGAAATGTAAAAAAAAAAAAATTAATTTTTCTTGTTTTCACAGTTGACATCCCAACCCATCCTAACACTATCCTCACCACGTATGCCGATGATACATGTCTATTGTCAGTGAACAATGATCCTTACATTGCATCCCTAACCCTCCAATCCCACAACACCACCCTTGAAGAATGCTGCCAAAACTGGAGGATTAAAATAAATCCCACCAAATCACATTTACCCTTCGACGTAAACCCATGACCTCTTGCCTCTACAGTATCCTTTAATAATAACCCACTTATTCCTGTCGAAGAGATCCGTTACTTAGGACAACATCTCGACAAACGACTGACATGGAATCCTCATACAAGACTAAAAAGACAAGAAACTGCTCGTAGATTCCTACTATTGCAACATTTACTAGACAAACGGTTAAAATTGCCAATCCATTACAAAAGACTGATCTACATGACTATTATGAGGCCTTTCTGGACATACGGAGTTGAGCTTTGGGGCTCCACTAAATCATCGAATTCCTCCAGTATCCAATCCTTACATTTGAAAATCCATACTTCGTCACAAATCAAGTCATCCATCAGGACCTCAATGTTCCATATGTTGCCGATTTGGCCAGAACAAAATTCCTTAACAAACGTTCCTTCCATAACAAACTTCTCAATCACCCAAATCCACTTGTTTCTAACCTGGCTTCTCCTTCATTACCTAATAATCCCCTAGGCGCCTGAAAAGAAGATGGCCTCGAGATCTTCTCCTCTAGAAATGTTATTGGAGCTTTATCAGTGGGTAGATTCTCCACATGTTTGTATCATGTCACTATGTCACCTACAGCAAATTTACTTGTTGCATATATGTGTATACAGTTGTAAATAACAATAAATAAATTATGAAAAAAAATTTTTTTTTTCTTTTGGAGCTCCATATCTTCAAAACTACTAACAAGACTACAAAACCTAATAAAACATCTTACACTAAAGTAAATTTGCTAAAATATGAGCCATAATTGAGCTATTTATATTTAATAGTTCCGGAGATATACTATTTTAAAAAGCAACATTTAATTAGAAATGGACTGAAAAATCAGTAGTTAGTGAATTTATTTTGAGAAATCAATATCTCAAAAACCATTCGATGAACAAATGTCTATTAGCATTCAAAATAAAGCTAGTTTAATGTACTATAAAGTAGTTTATGACGTTTATCTTAATTGCTAAAATAAATTGTTTTATAGTTGTTCGCATAAAATTTCATGTGAAAAATTCATACCGATATACGAATATCATAATAACTACTACCCCTACGAATACTATATCATGAAAACTACTATTCCTACGTAGGTAAAGGTCAGAAATTTTACTTTTTAAAAAGCTATGTCTCGAAAACTATTTAACGTAAGTAACTCTATTAGAGCTCATATTTTAGCAAATTTACTCATCTTTAAATGACGTTCTCTTAGGTTTTCTTGTGTTTATCCTACTTTTTAAGATATAAAGCTCCGAATGAAAATTTTTTTTTTTTTATTGCTTTGAAACAGCCGCCATTTTTTATTCCCCCAGACTCATCAATTTTGACTATTAATTATCCATAGTTTCCATTAAAGTAATCAAAAATTGGGGTGAGATAACTGCCTTTTTTTCTCCTCTTGGGGTCTTGTACTAAAACAGTTAATATGCTTACCGACTGTGTTTATTTTATCTTATCTTTTTCTGTTGTGATATAGCCAGAATTGCCGCATTGTTGACAGTTCATTTAATCACTGCTAGTACAGTCCTTGGAATCTTTCAAAATGAACACATCGTGGGAGGTACGGATTCGATATTATATAACCCTGTTACTTATTAAATAAAAAAACAATTTGATATTCATGACACACGGAGCACGTGGGAGCCAAGTAGGCTATTGACGAAGATGAGGCAGTTTGCTTCTGGCTCAGGTAAAGTGACACAATGAAAACGTAGATTCTCAACGATTAAAAGTTCCTGTCTGAAATCGTTTATCCAGGACCCAGGATATCCCCGATTTAAAGGACAGTTCAGTTAAGAATTTAAATTTATTCTCTCAAAATAAACATTTAGTATATTCCAAAACTAGTGTTTACTTCCCACGACATGTAACTTCAAAATATTATTCGTCAGTTCATTTTTTTTTCAATTTCAAAGCAAGCCAAACTTAAATTGCATGTGTTGCGCCACTTGTTGGTTTCACTACAACTCCCTCTACGCCTCAAGTTGCAGATTTACTAGATTACAACTAGAGAAGGACAAAAATTAGTTAGCTATAGTTGAAACTAATAGCTAAAATTTTCATAGATACGATTTTTATCAATCAATGGTTCATTCATGAATAAGGGTCGTATCCATTCTAATTTTAGCTACTTGTATGAACTATAGCTAATTAATTCCCATACATGACTAGAATAAGACCAACTATCCTCTATGACACACCACTGATGAGGTACCTCTACAAGATTACCTGGACAGGCTTCAGAGTTTTAAGAATTCCGTTCTTCGGCGAATATTGAAGAATACGACACTTCAGAGGGCTAACAACCGAAGTTCATAGACCGACGACACATCCTGATCCCCTGTTCCAGGAAATTACCCCTCCACCAAGACCTAGGAAGTGGCAGAACACTGTACTCTTGATCGACGTTCTCGCCGAGAGAAGGCCTTTGGTCTCAACAACCTCTACAAAGCTTTTGCTATATTTGTTAAAATCACCTTTAGCGGTTCTAGATAATTATCTAATAATGCCACTAGGCAATCTAACGCGAAATCTTCATTGTATACATATCTCATCTTTTTTATGTATAAAATTGTTTGTAATTTTTGGTGAAAAAAAATTTGGAATTTCTGGAAGATCGTTGACTGTTCTTGAGTAGAATTACTCACCCATAGTGAATTTATTAAACACAAAAAGTCTTGTACTTAGCCAATAGAGCTTGATGTCCTAAATCATATGCTTTATAATTTCGACTCATCTTCTTTAAACAAAATGTTTTGGTTTTTTAACTATAGACAATCCCAATGTCGGTAGAGTTGTACCACATTTTACGGCACTATTTATCAAATAGATAGAATACAATGTAAAATCATTTTTTTTTTTTTTACCAGATGTGTCATTATTTAAAGCAGCACTATATTTTTAATAAACAACGTAAAATCATGTATATAAAGTGATTTTTTTTTATTTAGTATCTATTTTTACTATAGAGTGCCAGGACATTCAGATCTCAAGGACAGCCTCTCTAATACATAATCATGTTTATACAAGTGTCAGTATCTAACCATTTATAAGAGAAAATTCTTTTTATGATTTGTAAGATTAAGGAGTACTTGTAACTAGATCTCGAACGACCGGAGCAGCTGGTTTATTGAATTTAATTTAATTTATTATTGAACCACTTCTCCGAATTATTACATAATGGTATTTTTTTAAATACTTTTTATTTATTGATAGATAATACAATCTGCCACACAGTTGTGGGCAATAAGTAATAGTAATGACTGATCTCATACATACTAAAATAAAATAAAATAAATAAATGAATGAAAAAAAAAATACTCTCTTAAAATATATACAAACAGAAGCATCAACAAAACGAACATAATCAAACTATGTGTACGAAAAAAAAAATAAAATGACGTAATGATAAAATAATATATACAATATTTACACAATCGACCTGAGGATCCCTGAGCCCACTCTATCCCCCACGTGTGAGGGGTAGAGCAGAGCTCAAAAGATCCCAGCGCATCCCTCTCGCCGCATCACTGGAGGATGAGCAAGTGCGCTAAAGCCGCAAACACTCAGAAGCAGAAGTTATTGATTAATACAATGTTTTCGGTAGGATCCACCGTTAAGGATTTATAGGCAAAAAAACAAATAAAAATACCAACAATTTTGTAATCTGTTCTTATATTAAGCTAATTAGTTGGTTAGTAACCGTTTTAAGATCGCCAATGGCTTCAGAAAATATTACGTTTTGGCCTTCAATTTTTACATGTTTTTTTGTGGCCCTTTTGTTTGTCAAAACCTGTAAACGTGGTCGTTAACTTTTTTTACGAATAACTTATCTTGTTCTGGCTTGAATGGAATTCTTTTACTAATCAAGTTTCGAGCCAGAAAACTTGGGTTCCAAATCTATTTTCTGTATTAAATTTTCTTTACATGGAAACCAAAGAAGATTGTTACTAATGATTTTTTAAAAACAAAGTTCAAAATAGCAGAAAAAAACTACTTTTCTTCCAGGAAGACTTTTTTAGTATATTAAAAAGGTAACGTCGAAATAAGAAATCTAGGGCAGTGCAGGGTGCCGCCCCCCCCCTCTAAATTTGTCTACAATTTTTGTGTAGATTGGTGGGCTACTGCTAAAGTTATCATTATTTTTGTGATTTTCAAAAAATAAAATTTTAAGTAAATAAATAATAATAATAATCTTAAAAAAATATATTTTTCTAAATTCTGGAGAAGATAATAATAAGATATTACTATATCAAGGTATATCACGATGAATACAAAAACGGTTGTCATCATAATCTAATTATTTTGTATGTTTAGGTTTACACCATTTTATTTAATATTCTTTAATTACTTCTTTTACATTTTTTATATTATACCTATATTGTATTCATTGTAGTATCCTAACTATATTTTCTATCGGTATATATTATTAGTTATGTATTCTATCATTTAATTTATATTTAGTTTTCCTAAATTAGATAATTCCTATAATTATTATTACTATCATATTTTTATACCTCTTTCTTGTATTTTGCGAATTTAAATTCATTTTTATACAAATATTTTTTTTAATTCTTATCATTGTCAATTTTATATTATAACTGTTTTTATTTCTTCTTTTTGTTCATTTGTATATAATTTTCTTTTTACATAATTGTAACCTTACATTAATTTACCTTTTTGTATCTTATTATCCTAAAATGTCAAAATATTGTTAACTGTTTTTGTATCTGTTTAGCCCTGATGAAGGTCTACAAAGTGGGGCGAAACGTCGGAAAATAAATAGTTGTTAATATTTTTGTTTTTCTTTTGACCG
>NW_027108984.1:439937-440910 GCF_000696795.3 Halyomorpha halys
ATAATGTATTATTTTATTTTCCTGTTGCTATAAAAATTATAATTCTAGTGTTTCTTGAGGTGGGAATAAAGAACACAAGTAGTGTGCCTCCCAAAAATATGACAGTTTGACAAAGATATTGAAGCTTCAATAAAATCAGGAAAGTTCAGATGTTGATGGCTGTTCCTGCCTTCGGATGCTTCTTTGTTCCCATTTGTCCTTTAGTTATTCATAAAATTCTTTAATATTTAGTATTTATATTATATAATACTGCTTATTATGAAAACTGTTTATTTTTTTTTAAATAAAAAAAAATAAAGATACATCAGAAAAAGATTTTTCGAAAAATACGCATTTAAGCCCTGCTAGTCTATATCAATAAAGATAATAACATCTGACATTAAAGAGCATTCAAATGAACGTTGAAATATCGGGTTTAATAGAAATCATTAGAGTAGTTACCTAGAAAATCGAAAAAATGAGAAAAATCGATTCTATGAAGTGGCACTTCTGGTCATTCTTCGATTATAGGTGTATTCATGATCTTTAGTTTAACATGTTAAAGTGTGTTAAATGGAGAAATATTTCCTTATTTTACCATGTTAAAACGATATAACATATAACATTGAAAGCGTTTTACTAGGTTTTTAAATGGAGAATGACGTCACGCAACAGACTAGCTGAGCTCTACATCGTCGTGTTAGGTTACTTGCTCGTAGTTTGTTTTGATTGTCTTAGTATTGTTTTGGACTTTTTTAAACAAGACAATCAATAGCCAAATCTTCACATTTTTACTTTTACCTAACTTTAGGCACGTTGTAATACATTACTGTAACCAAAACTTAAAAGTAAACAATAACAAGAAGTTGCTAAGAAAATCCGCTAGGAGCTCTCATGCATTTAACATTTAACACGACTTTAAATAGGGCTGCTCACAATGCTATACTTATAACATTTAACATGGTAAAACATTTTACATTTAACACAATATCGT
>NW_027108984.1:441047-444556 GCF_000696795.3 Halyomorpha halys
GGGTATAGTCTAACACAATATCATGAATACCCCTTATATCGAAAAAGGTCCCTATCACTTCCCAGGTCTGCTCAGGCCCACCCGTCTTAAATATGTAATTTTAATTTTATTCGTTTTTGAGCTTGGCTGTTTACTCTCACACAGGCCATTTTGTGAATCTAGGTTTTTTGGACGCAGTGGACCAAAACACCTGTGTATTTACGTAAAAATCTTTTTTTATGAAAAAGAAATCGTAGAAATTTACGATCATAATACTTTCCCTAACTATATATTCCATATATGTAAGTGAAAATAAAAGAGAAATATGAACGAAAGTAGAAAATAAAAGAGACTAATTCCTAAAAATCACAACACAAGTGACCAGCAACGAATGAAAAGCTACAATACAGTGTTTCTCATATCCACCACCTACAGCGCTCATGGTAACACATTTTCCCTAATACTAAATGTTAATTTTGTCCAAATATGTCCTTCGATCTGAAAAGAATTAAAAAAGCGGACAACATGCCCACTTTGTTTGATAACTATCAAGTAGATTCAATTTATTTTCTATATTTTTTGGGAAATTCAATTTTCTTAGTGTAAAATACAAATTTTATTTATAATTTATTTTCATAAGTAACGTTACTATGCTATACTATTATGAGTCATTTTATATAATATGTGCGTATTTAGTATTTCACATATTCAACATGGAATCAGCAGACTTTCGTTATTTACGGATTATAATGAGCCGTTATAATTCCTTGATTGATTTAGGGGACTTCAAAATTTTCCCTTACTGTTCCTTCTTTGTGTGAATTAGTTCCACTACACAACATTTTTTTTTTTAAATATATCTTTTATAAAATTAAAGGAGTATTTTCCTTAGCCATTGCACATTTCTTTCGCTTCTCACCTCGATGACCACGATAATTTTAATTCTAATTAATTTTATAACAAAATTAATGAGATACGAAGTTTGTTATATTCTTATGGATCTCTCGGCCTTAAAATAAGATTGATAATGTTTTTCCTCATAGCTACTCATTACAAGGGCAACCTCATTGGTTGGTTATTACGTCTTGTTCAAGTGAATAATTAAACGAGGAATGGAAACGCAACAACAAATATTGCTGTGTTACGATGCAACTGGTTTTATAAGAATATTTATAACATAACATATCAGGTATGATTCAATTTTGTAATCATAATTAAACTGTAATCATCATCATTCATCATTTTTAATGTAGTACAATAACTAGTGTACAACCAATACTTACAAACTTAACAAAAATTGCCTCAAAATCTTTACGTTCAAACGGTTTACTAAGCCCAAAATTAATTAGGTTTGTTCCAACACGATTCCAAACTATAATGGGGAGAAGACAAGATATGGAACGGAAAAATCATAATGTTGCACGCGCCCGCCAAGTTGATGATAGATTTTTGCGTCGAAACAAACCTATTAGTCCATGAGTCCAAGAGTAGAAAAAAGACAATTATTTCACCACAATTATTGATTACTTAAATGAATACTATGTATAATTACAAGTCATTTTTCATGTTATGTATTCTCTTATTTTTTTATCCCACACGAATCTCTGTGAGCTAATTATAAATAGTTTAATTACAATTTGTGTTCTTTTGATTGCACCTATCTTCCTCTTATATTTTATATTTATTTATTTTTTTATCACTAATAAAAATGTGAGATGCTAAATTATTTAAAACAAAATAAATTAAAGATACTTTAGAGGACGCCATTTTGATCATCGTCATTCAGTTTGATAATAAAAGGAGAAAATTTGTTTTTGCATCATATTAAATAGAAAACTAAATGACAAAAACTGTCCTAATGAAGATTTCTTGACTTAGGTTTAATTAAAAGCTTAATAGTAAAGAATTTTTCACCGAAATTTTAAATTGCTATGCACATGCGCAGTTCACTTTACTGAAGACCGGTCAGAAAACAACCCCCAATATGGCATATAATGTACGAGCTCAGATTTTCTCCAGTGAATACAAATAAGTTCCAGTAATGGTTCGGGAGGTAATGCCCCCTAACAGTATAACAACATATGAATAAAACATAAATGATGGCAGGATGTTCTGATGTTATGGTGTGTGGTTCGAGATGGGTGTTGAGTACGGTATAGTCGTCGGGAGTCTTTTAATTTCACTACTTCATGCCGTCGACAAAAGGTACAAAAGATGGTAATATCTAGAGAGGCATGAATTTAGAGAAGAAAAAACTAAACGATAGAAATTGAAAACATACCGATTACCAGTAAAAAAGTAAACAAGTAATTGAGAACCCGTTAAACAAAAATTATATCCGATGAAATATTTTGAAATAAAAGAATTTCTAAATAATTCTTAAGAAAGAACATTACTTCGAGACTATGGAAGCGGTAAATCGAAGAAAGGTATAAAAATAAAAATAGTCCAAGAAGTGTAAATGATAAAATATCATGTGCGAATTAAGTTTTCAAGGGAAAACTAGCAACTCGAAAAGGTTTGCTATTAGTACAAGAGCTAGGAAGAAAAAAGGCAGTTAACTCATCCCAATTTCGTATTACTGTAATGAAAACTATGTATAATTATTGGTCTAGATTGATGAGTCTGCCAAGTATAGTGGGATACAAAATGGCGGATGTTTCGAAAACATTAAATAAATATAATTTTTTATTCGGAGCTCTATATCTTTAAAACCGCCAACATTAGAAAATATAAGATAACGTCATTTAAAGTAGAGTAAATTTGCTAAAATATGAGCCCTAATAGAGAGAGCTATTTACGTTCAATAGTTCTCCAGATATAGCTTTTAAAAAGCAACATTTCGTAAAAATGTACTGAAAGATTAGTAGTTAGTGAATTTATATTGAGAAATCTATATCTCAAAAACCATTCGGCGTACAGATGTTTATTAGCACTCAAATTAAAGCTACTTTAATGGACTATAAAGTACTTTATGACCTTTGTCTTCATAGGAATAGTAGTTTTCATGATATTTGCTAAAATAAATTAATTTACAATTGTTCGAACAATAAGCTTACTATTTATTGATATTAACACTGTATTAAAACTATATAAACAAGTAAACTAGATACTATTTTAAGTAAATTTGTTACGAAACGTAATTCCCTCAGGATAAAGAACTTTTACCAAAAATTATATTTTATGTATATAAAATTAAATCGTATGTTCAAACGACCATGAAATGATTCTTTATTTTGGTAACAAAATATTTTGTAGATGTTACAAACGAAGTTGTTGGAAAACATAAGAAACGGGACTGAGCTATGGTTTGCCGATTCTAATGCACGAAACTGCCTGCAGTACACTTTATTTGTTCATGGTGTGAACAATTAACAAGTATAAAATATTTTCAGAAGTTTTTTTTGGATTAAAAAACTTTATTTATTGATAGATATTACAATCTGCCACACTAGTGTGGTCAATAGGTAATAGTGACGAATGATCACTATATAAAAATAATACTAAAATAAAATAAGAATAAAAATAAA
>NW_027108984.1:444606-450088 GCF_000696795.3 Halyomorpha halys
ATAAAAAATAAAATAAAAATAAAATAAAAATAATAAGAAATAAAACCTCCCTTAAAATATATACAAACAGAAGGATAAAGAAAAAAGAAACAGAAGAAAAAATAAATAAATACAATAAAAATAAAATAATCTCTAGTCACATTTACACTCTTATATACAATATCAACCTGAGGATCACTGAGCCCACCACCAAGCGTGAGGGATAGTGCAAAGCTCTTTGACACCCCAGCGCATTCCTCTCGCCGCATCACTGGTCATGAGCCAGTGGAGGCTGAGCAAGTGCGCTAAAGCCGCAAACACTCAACTTGAGGGGAGAATCTGACCATTGCCAGAACTCCAACTGTCCATTTTTATTTAACAATAAGTCTCTTGGTAACTGCCGTTCGATTAACCTTCGAGGTGGATTGTGGGGATGGGTGGAATTAGATAAGCATTGAACCAAAGGATTAAGATGGTTAGAAAGGTTTATATGGAATTCTGAGAATTTGGTTTGTATGAGGTAAAGGACAAAAAGGGATATGAAGGTCATGGTGTAGTGTTCTGTTGGAAACGTAAAAAGGTGCATTAACTATGGTTCTAAGGATTTTGGATTGAAAGGATTGGATACGTTTGATGTCTGACGGTTTAACTGTTTCCTAAAGTTCAAGTAAGTAGGTCCAGATAGGTCGGAGTATAGTCTTAAATATAAAAAAATAAATTAGAAGTTTGTTTTCTAGTGAGAGATGAGAGGTCTGGCTGAGCAGTTGGATGAATCGTCTGTCGATTTCTTGTCTTTTAAGTCTAGTATGTTGGTTCCAGGTGAGTCTTTTTTCTAAGATGAATCCAAGATATCGCACACCCGGATCTGGGTAAAGAAATGTTATTAAAAATAACAGGTGGGCTGAAGATAAAGGGTAAAAGTCACATGGGTGCATTCATAAACTTTTATCCGCCATTTATTGTCAAAAGTAATCGAAAGAATGCATCCAAATAGTATAGCATCAGATTCATGGAAAGGATACACGAGTTTATACATAATGTGCTACAAACATCAAACTGTAAAGCATAAATATCACTTTGTTGATCCAAAGACATTAGCGAATTCGCACAAAATCGGAAAACGATTTTGGGTATCAGCTAAACGGGAAAATAAAAAAAGAGGAACAAATCGAACAAAAAAAAGATTTCCTAACATCTTGTACAGTAGGATTCGTGTGAGGCACTCAACATAAAGAAAAAGGTTTTCTCAAATTATTGTTTGAAAATAAATAAAAATTAGTTTTGTTTACATAAACACATATGTTTTTATTACTTTATTTAAATTATTTAATTTATAAGAAATGTAAATACTATGATCAACAAGAAACAAATCTTAATTTTTTTTATAAAACTAATTTTACAATTATATAGTTAATTAAGGGCAAATGTAAATAAATTAATTTTAAATTGGAGGAAGATAGCCCAGATGGCGGACAATAATGTTCTGTTACCAACTGAATGTAGTTGGTAACAGAACATCATCCTTTTCAGCCCTCATGAAGCCCTGCACAGTGGGACGAAACGTTGGTTAACAATAAATAGTTTTCTTTTACTATTTTGATACCTTTATTGACCACCACCCGGACTATCTTCTTCCAAATTAATTTTATGTTGTTTTCGTAGATATAAAAATTTAAATAGTAATATTTTTGTATCGTCTTTTAAATATTATTATATTATTATAGTAGTGTATTCAGTTGAAATATTGGTCCACGATAAGAAACAGTTAGGGGCTCTGTTATATAGGCATGCGATGCAGCCCAGATGAAAAGTCAAGTACCCACTTTATCAATTAGGATCTAATAGTGTCGGGATTCCGATCTCATTCTTTATCTAACTGAACTCAAATACCTATACATTGTACTCACAACTAAAGACAATGGGAAAAAAACTGTTAATTACAATGACATAAATGGTCTAAACATTCTGAATAGCTGAGAAGTGGAGTGGTCGTAAACTGCATGTTCTGGTTGTACAATAGGTGGTCCAAGAGACCAGTTACTGGAGCACCAGGAATAACGGGAGGTGGTGGTTTATGACCTTGGCAGAATTATTACTTTAAAGTACTCATTCCACGCATCACTAAATACTTTTTAACTTCTTTTATTACAACTGTTATAACTAGTTACCTACTTTAAGGACTGCAATAGATGCGTTCTGTGTATACCCAAGTTTTGGAGAAAAACTGTACTGTATAATACATATAAGATCATGCATACAATATAAGTATACTTAAATTAATTACTTTATTATTAATGTTTCTATTATATAATTTACATCATTTATATCATCTCTCTATCTCGATTTGTTTTTTATATTGTCTTTTCTTCATTATATATTTATTGTATCCATTCTTTTAACTTTGTTTCTTATGTGTATATATATTTTTTTTGTTATAAATTCTTCTCCCCTATTATGCATATTATCATTAAATTTTTGCCTGTTTTTAATTTTTCTTTAATTTTCTAATACTGTTTACTTTAAAATTATTTTCAAATGTAAGGTATTGTTAAGCGTCAATCCCCACTACTTCTCTTAAACTTCTTCTTATCAACCGTTCACTTTCGCACTGACCTGCAGCCTGAAAAATATGTTTCCTATCTTATTCATTATCTTCCTTTATTCTTTATTTTACTATTATTCCTGTTTTTCCATCCATATGGTTCATAATAAATTTTCTTTTCTCAATCTCATAAAGTCAATCATCGATGTTCCACAAAAAAAAAAAAAAAAAAATGTCATGAAGAGATAAGTGAAGATAATCTATAAGTTGAGAACACTGTTGTCACAATAATGCCCTTGTCTGGTGATACTACTATAATATAATATTAGGCAGTAATGAATTCTCGACAACGGATTATGGGGTAGCAGTTACCTAGTAATAACGAGTTTCAGTAATAGTTATTTTAGAAATTATCAATTCATTATTCGTTACAACGTTGGTCAGCTTTGAATTCCAGAAGGTTAGAAGTAAAGTAAATTTTGTTTTCATGGGAAGAAAATTGTAGATTGTTGAGAGATAGTCCGGGTGGCGGTCACTACAGATACAAAATAGTAGAAAAAACTATTTATTGTTAACTAACCTACTTTGTAGGGCATCGTTAGGCCTGTCAGATTGAAAGAGAGATCTTAACTGACTTGAGTGGAGATGTGTGTTTGTGGGTTCTGGAGTTGAGATCTTTATTTCATTCTGACAGATCTGACGAAGCCCTGCAAACGTTGCTTAACAATAAACCAATCAGCAGTTGAACATCTCAAAACAGCTGGCCCATTTCAATATGGGTTCTTAATCGCTCACACTAAGTAAGAGAGCATCTTTCATCGTCTGATAAACACGAAGGGGTGACCCATTATGACTCATTATCATCATCTCATTTCAGCAATGTAACTTCCCAACAATCTAAATTAATATTAAATCACTACATTACTATATTGACTCTGGATAACCTCCTCCCTCTCTACAACGTATTACAATTTATCCCTAAATATATTCTCTAATTTCGATATCTATTATTTATTTTAAGTACACCCCAATTCATTGTCCTTCCCACTGTTGTTTATGGGTGCGAGACATGGCCTCTTACACCAAAGGATGAACAGCGCCTTAAGGTTTTCGAAAATAAAGTATTACGCAAATTATTCAGACCGAAAAAGGATGAATTAACGGGAGAGTTTAGAAGATTACACAACGCTGAATTAAGTGACCTACACCCGGTAAATATAATTCAGGCTATTGCATTGCGGCGTGTATGATGGGCATGTAAGTTTGTAGAGCTTAGTAAGGAGCGGATCACTAAAATGTTCATAAACACTGAACGAACGGGTAAACGTCCGAGAGGTAGACCGAAACGTAGATGGAAGAATTGGGCTAAAACTGATTTAGTGGAATTGGGTTTGGAGGTGCATCACTGGAAGGATGTGTGCAGAGAGAGTTTGGTGGTATCGGCATCGAACCTTTGGATTCGTTAAGCCTATATTATTATTATTATACTCCAATTACATGTTATTAATTTTAAAGCTCAACAATTTACGATCACCCAGAAAAGTAGAACCTGGCTTTTTTTATTTAATACTGGCCGACAGTCTTGGTAAGCTTAATTTTGAAACTCTACTGCCACCACAATCCTTATCATGCAATCATTTCTAATTTAATATATAATAGAAATGTATACTAACCATAGTTTTAAATAAAACAAAATCACAAGAACATAATAAGCTTTTTTCAGTAAGAAAATTCATTAAATTTTCTCAATTGTATAGGATATTTTTTCTTTTTCTTTACATATTAATTCCGAAATGATTAATGAACATTATTAACGCTGCAATAAGAACAATCCCACCCACATTAATAATTAGTGTTTGAATAAAGGATGACGCCAAGATGAAATATAAAAATTCATATTCTTCAACAAGAACTGTAGAAGGTTTAGTAATGTTGAACATAGGTTTAGTAACTCATGTAGGTTAATTGATAAAGCAATTATTGTCAGTCAATCCTTTTATAATGAAGATCCGGTTATTTCTCCAGTACATCCGGTAACTATTGGAGTACAGCAAGGACTATTACTAGCACCTTCGTTGTGCCTTATGTACATATGTGATATGATTTTTAACACGAAAGCAACTGACAAAATTCCTATGACAAGCACACCTCGCTAAAAAAATTTTAAGTAAGCTTTAAGAAGAACTTATCACAACAAGTTAACGTCATGCACCAATTGAAATGGTCCCCTGTTTACAAAAACAACAGACACTATTACAATGTTATATAGAACATGATCACATGAATGCAAGGAAACATAAAAAGACTTGTACGAAGGAACTGGTCGAGGTTTCTTCATGATATAACCAATTTTCATTCAAGGTTAGGAACCCTCCTCTAGAAGGACTAAAAATTCTGATATTACAATGAGCTCATTAAAATATCATCGATAGATGTAAATGTGTGGATATTTCTAAAGTATTATAATTTTCGATAAGATTTTTTATTTTAAAGAAAATCATAAATGGCTGTTCTATTACTCCTGTCTACTTAGTACTAGAGCCCAAGAGGAGAAAAATGCGTTATTTCACCCCAAATTTTGATTACTTTAATGAAAGCTATGTACCTATACAAGTCAAAATTAATGAATCAGCAGAGTTGTTTAAATTCAATCGTTTCCGAGATAAAGTTTTTTTTAAAGCAGAATTTTATAATTAACTAAAAAAAAATATCTCAGGAACGTAGAGACGTACAGATGAGATGTTTGTTAGCACTCATATTTAAGCTAGTTTTAATATGCTATCAAGTAGTTTATGACGTTTACCTTCATAAGAGTTGTAGTTATCGTTATATTTGCAAAAATATATTTGAAGATGATGATTTTTGTTTTTCGAAAAAAACAAACAAACATACAAATATCATAAAAACTACTACCCCTACAAAGATAAACGTAATAAACTACTTTATAGTATATTAAATTAC
>NW_027108985.1:0-426 GCF_000696795.3 Halyomorpha halys
GTCAATTTTATATTTCTAGATTGGTCTAAATTTGGCTTCTGATTTGCCGAAAAGTATAGTATGAAATTTATTATTGTTTTTTATTCTTTTCTTGGAATGGGTCTGACGAAAAGTTTATTTTTCGTTCTCTAAGTAAGAGGCGCCCAGAAGCATCGTTCCCGTAGCATTTGTGTAGCTTCGGCTGTACTCCAATAAAATATTCAGATATTGATCTCTTAGATTAAAATTTATGTTAGAATTTTGTTTCAATATTTCTATTGATTGCGAAATATACTGTTATGTTGAGATGTGTTGGAATGATGTAGTATCTACATCTAATTTGTAGTTTTCAGTATGTTGATGTGAGTAGTACTATCTATGGCTTGCATTTATATGATATTATTTTTCTTGTCCTGATGGTGCCTGAATAGGTGAAACATGGACTTG
>NW_027108985.1:3096-3930 GCF_000696795.3 Halyomorpha halys
AACTAACACAATACTTCCCCATACTTCTCGATTGGTCCTTTGGATACCGTTTACACGTCGCTGTCATGTTGGTTGTTGTTTTAGCAAGACTTTTACTGTTATTCTATCGGTTCTGATCCAATGCAAGGAAGCATGACGCTGTTTTTGGTCCAAGGTACATGAATGAAATAAAATCAATACAATACTTGGTGATACTCAATCTCCAGTCATCGAAAATCGCCGTGAACAATGTATCATAACCCGACTCAGGATCGGACATACAAGATTAACACACAAGCACCTTCTTGAAAGAAATCCTTAACCGACATGTTATAGTTGTAAATGTACCCTGACAATGGAGCATATCCTGGAACACTGTTCGCGGCTTTTTTTTTTTTTTTTTTTTTCTTCCGAACCCTCTAAAACAGAAATAAAAAGTCAATTAGTAAGTCTATTAATGTGCAAAGAAAAGTAATTAGGGTTGTGTCTTAAATTTTACTACCTTTGGTATTTTAAGGTTAGCTGTTATATTTAATATCATCCAAATATAACCAATAGCTATCCATTCTAAAAAGGAGCTATTTTAAGTCCGGAGGTGAGGGGCCTCCTCGTGTTGTATGGCATATAAGATAAAAAATAAAAGCATTAATTAAGAAAGACGATAGATAATGGTGAAATAATAATTAAACCAGTCAGAAGTCGAAAAGAAGTGTGAGGGAGGTGATGGGAGTGCATCAGAAGATGGAGTTATGAGGTGGTCTTAATAGGGTTTTTGGAACCTTTCCTGCCCTGCCACCTCGCAGGAAGGGGGAATGGAGTGATAGACTGAAATACTGGATTGAAGGAAGCAGGGAG
>NW_027108986.1:0-1697 GCF_000696795.3 Halyomorpha halys
GTTGATATGAAATACCAATGATAAAAAGGTCAAGTTATAGTCTAAAATAAAAAACATAAAACCAGTGACATGTAAAAATACGGAGCCCAAATGTCAAAAAATTATGAATACAAATTAATAAGAATAAAACATTCATTTATTTATTCATTTATTCGTGCCGAGGTTTCGACCTGATTTTCAGGTCTTCATCAGGCCTATAAAACAAAAAGAGATAACAACCATCATTTATAAACATAAAATTAAAAAGAAATAACAAACGAACAAATTTAGAAATGTACATAACATTGAATTGAAATGAACTATAATTGATTAATAACCATTGAATTAGACAGTAGATATATATGATATCATGTAATGATATCTATGATATAATATATATGATATATATGATATAATGGGTAACTCATATATGAATAAAAATGTGAATATATATATATACCTCAAAGGCCAGATTCGAACCCGAATCATTGAAGCTAGTATTGTGCTTTTCCACAGTGCCTCCGCTCTCCCATGTTTCTCCTTTTAAGTTATAATTAAAATTATTTAATATTTTGTATTTATCCGTTGTGCATTGCCTTACTGATGAGCTATCCTCTCCTGCAACACAAAAAAAAAAATGTTGTAACTTATTTTGAACTTACTAATCACAGAAGGTCGACATCAGGCCCATACGTCAAGACAAAAAGAGAAACGCTTTCCACCTGACACTATTATATTGCATATTACACTGACGTTCTAAATCCTCAGAAACTTAACGTATACAATAATTTACTACAAACCATATGGACAAATTCAAAAAACACAAACCTTTTGATGACAATTTTTTAAGATTGAAACTGACTCACCATTATACATTTCAAACGAGACCATTCACACCGACCTGCGCATTCCGATTGTAACGAACCACATCCTTATAACTTAAAAATGGTTTCACGATAAATTACATGGACATTTCAATAAATTTATACGAAAGATGGTTTCGGGGCCATAGCTTGTCCTATGGACGCCCTTACTCTATGCCCAGATTAAGCTAGGTTCTACGGATCGTTAATTTGGGGCTTTAAATATTGTGTTGATAAAGGATAAAAAGAGATAAAAGAGAAATAGAAAATTTAAATATCCCTGCAAATGGATGAGACTATAAAGATAAAATAATAGGTGAAAGAGAGAGTAGAAAATGTGAGAATGCACTATAGTATAGTTGATAAAAAATAAAATAAAACAAATTTAAAATTAAAATAAATAATATGGAAGATATGATGAATAATAAATGATAAAATATGAAAACATAAAAAAACTTCTTTGAAATATAAAAATATATTCAAACAATAAAAAAGACAAAATTAAAAGATACTAATTGGATATAGAATACTACAAAATAAAACAAACCTAAAGAGCTCTCGATAAAAAACATTAATAAATTAAAATGGTAGATTTAAGTGGTGATTATAACTGACTATTGGTTTTAATTAATATTAGTACTAATTACTGTTACTATTACCATGTGGATTACAGAAACAGAAGGATATGAATTAAGAAAATGTGAGATACCTGCAGGGGTGAATATGTACAGATTGAAGGAGATTGATATGCATAAAGATGAAATTGATAAAGATGATAGATACAGAGAAATAGAAATGAAGATAGACAGAACACACAAAAGATAGGTTAAAATAGGTGAAGAAAGAATAAATAAA
>NW_027108986.1:2277-5071 GCF_000696795.3 Halyomorpha halys
AAATTGATAAAGATGATAGATACAGAGAAATAGAAATGAAGATAGACAGAACACACAAAAGATAGGTTAAAATAGGTGAAGAAAGAATAAATAAAAACATACACTAGGTAAGTTAAACAGACACTGTTATCTATAATCAAAAAAGGTTGCCAGTGCAGGTAGGAATTACCTCTGCTAACAATAACTCCTATCCTTAAAATCCAACTCTAACGTTGAAACGGCAGTGGCCAAGAGATTGTAAAATAAAAATGGACAATTGGAGTTCTGACAATGGTCAGATTCTACACTCAAGTTGAGTGACTGCGGCTTTAGCGCACTTGCTCAGCCTCCACTGGCTCACTACCAGTGATGCGGCGAGAGGGATGCGCTGGGATCTTATGGTACAAGAGCCCAAGAAGAGAAAAAAGGCAGTTATCTCACCCCAATTTTTGATTACTTTAATGAATACTAGGTATAATTAATAGTCAAAATTGATGAGTCTGCTAAGTATAGGTAAGGGGAATAAAAAATGGCGGCAGTATGGAAGCAATAAAAAAATTTAATTTTTCATTCGGAGCTCTATATCTTAAAAAGTAGGAACAACGCAAGAAAACCTAAGAGAACGTAATTTAAAGATGAGCAAGTTTGCTAAAATATGAGCCTTAAAAGAATTATTTACATTAAATAGTTCTCGAGATATAGCTTTTTAAAAAGCAACATTTCATAAAAATGTTTTATGGGACGTACTGAAAGATCAGTAATTAGTGAATCTATTTTCAAAAATTTATATCTCAAAAACCATTTGACGTACAGATGTCTATTAGCGCTCAAATTAAAACAAGTGTAATGAGCTATAAAGTAGTTCATGATGTATAGTATTCGTAGGAGTAATAGTTTACATGAAATTTGCTAGAATAAATTGATTTATAGTTCTTCGAAAAAATTTTCATTTGCCAAATTTATATTCATATGTGAATATCATAAAAACTACTACCCCTACGAAGATAAGTATCATAAACTACTTTATAGTAAGTTAAATTTTCTTTATTTTGAGTGTTGCCAAACTTATGTACCTATACTATAGACGTACTGAAAAATCAGTAGTTAGTTAATTTATTTTGAGAAATCTATGTCTCAAAAACCAATTGAGGTACAGATGTCTATTAGCACTCAAATTAAAGCTAGTTTAATGGACTATAAAGTAGTTTATGATGTGTATCTTCGTAGGATTAATAGTTTTCATGAAATTTGCTAATATAAATTGATTTATATTCATTTTATTTGCCAAATTTATATTCATATGTGAATATCATAAAACTACTACCCCTAGATAAATGTCATAAGCTACTTTATAGTAAGTTACATTTCCTATATTTTGAGTGTTGGCAGACATATGTGCGTCTTATGAATCTAGAGATATATTTTTTTCTTTTTGCGAACAACTAGATCAAATATCATGAAAACTACTATTCCTACGATGGTAAAGGTCATAACTTCATTAAAGTCCATTATTCTAGCTTTAATTTGAATGCTAATTGACATCTGTACTTCACATAGTTCCTCAGATATAGATTTCTCAAAATAAATTAACTAATTACTAATCTTTCAGTAGATTCTAAAAAAATTTTGCTTTTTAAAAAGCTATATCTCGAAAACTATTGGACGTAAATAGCTCTTTTCGTGCTAATATTTCAGAAAATTTACTCTTCTTTAAATAATCTACTCTTAGGTTTTCTAGTGTTGTTGGTAGTTTTTAAGAGATAGAGCTCCGAATGAAAAATTAGAGATTTTAAGGTTTTGAAACATCCGCCATTTTTGATTCCCCCTACCTATACTTGGCAAACTCATCAATTTTGATTATTAATTATACATAGTTTTCATTAAAGTAATCAAAAATTGGGGTGAGATTACTGCCTTTTTTTTTCCCGGCTCTTGTACTATAAGGAGCTCTGCTCTACCCCTCACACGTTGAGGATAGAGTGGGCTCAGGGATCCTCAGGTCGATTGTGTAAATATTGCATATATAGGAGTGTAAATGTGACCTAAAAGATTCTTTTATTTTATTTATTTTTTCATGTATTTTCTTTCTCCTCATTTTCTTAATCCTTCCGTTTGCATATATTTTAAGAGAGATTTTACTTATTTGTATGTCCTTTTTTTATTTCATTTATTTATTTATTTTTCATTCTTATTTTATTTTATTTTAGTAAGAATTTCATCATTCATTACAATTACATATTGCCCGCAACTGTGTGGCAGATTGTAAAATCTATCAATAAATAAACTTTTAAAATTAAAATAAAACAACAACTTACTTTAAGATATTTATACTATTGCAATACATTTCCAGAAATTGATTGAGCATTTTAGGTTATAAGGTAAAATTAATGGGAAAATAAAGGTAATTGAAGAGAGGGAGGTGTGTTTGGAATTTATGTGAAAAATTTACCAAATCAAGACAATGGAGCAAAAGTGGCCTGAACAGATGCCAACAAATGACATCCCTGACTTAATTCGGCGTAGGCAGAAAAGGAGTAGGATGAGGGACCTCCTAGAGTAATCAAATAATTTACTAAATAAATCAAAAATTGTATCCTTTTTAGTCTCAACACTTCTTATTTCAACAGTCCAACGTTTCGGCCATTTCAGCCATCCTCAAGGACATCTAAATATTTAACAGCTTATATTATATATTCATTTGTAACAATTATAACAACAACATTATCACTAATAATATAACATACCTTCAATTATAAATTCTTCCTCACATTAAAATTTAAAATTTGTTTTGCAGGTTATTCTGCCCAGGTCATTA
>NW_027108986.1:5236-9707 GCF_000696795.3 Halyomorpha halys
AATTACATTTTTGTCTCAATTTGGTATTTATTCTAATTCTCAAAATTTCATATTAAAATTGATTGTAAATAGTAACAAATTTCTCTAATATTTTTATAAATTTATTTTGGTTAAAATCTCTGCATAATGTTGGTTTAAATTCTTAGTATCTGTTTTAAAATTAACTGTGTAATTGATGTTCTCTGATATATAAATTGATTCAAGAATTTTTCTTTTGTATAAATTGTTTTCTTTATGTAAAATTATAGTGTTATCAAAATCAAAATTATGTTGATTTTTGGCTGTATGCTGTACTAATGCTGTTTTATTTGGATCCTTTTCTTTATTTCTTGTATCATTTTTGTGTTGATATATTCTATCCCCCAACATTTGCTTAGTTTCACCTATATAGATCGCTGGACATTTTAACATGGAATTTTATATATTAATCCTGATTGACTTTTTATTTCAATTTTGTCCTTTAAATTGCTATCATAATTTTAAATATTATTGTTAGGTCTATAACATAATGAGTATTATTCCACATCATAATCTATAAATGACCTCTGGATATAATTTAATCCATAATATTTCTTAATGATTGCTTTACTATTTGTTATTTTATTTTCCATTCTATCTTTGCATTTTTTAAGGTTTATATCCCAAATTTTATAAATTAATTTTCTGGGGTAAAAATTATCCAAAAATATTTTAAATATCATATTTTTCACTCTTTTCAGCCTACTAGCATCCGTTATTCTTATAGTCTTGTTAACATAAAACGTTGGACTGTTGAAATAAAAAAGTTTTGAGACTAAAAAAGATACAATTTTTGATTTATTTAATAAATAATTATCTGTCTCAAGAAATTGGAATAATATAACAAATAATTTACTTCAGCGTGAGGAGTATCTTTATATTACTATCTCATTAACTGATTTTAATTATTTTACAAGTGCAAATAAAAAAAAATATTGCTAAGATAAAAACAAAAAAAGATGATAATGAAAACCACTCTTGTGTTAATCCATTGATATGTACTAAGTAGGCTAAGAAAACAGAATGAGGAGTGAGTGTAAACGATAATCCTGGCCAGTGAGTGAGTACAGGAGGATCTATGGAGTAGCACTCAGCCCGCGAAGGCATCTCATCCTCAGCCTCCTTCAACCTCTGCCAATAATCTTAATAACTTGCCCGCTTGCTAACGTCTGTCTGCTCCAGTTTCATCCTTTTAGTGGATGAGTCCGTTCCAACATAGGGTAGATACTAGAATATTGTGTTTATGTGATACTGATATTTTTTTTTAAATATATTTTGTATTATAATAGAAGTTTTAAACTTCTTGAAACGACAGCTCAGGAAAAATAATTTTGTTCTTTATAATGTCCCCCACACAGACAATGAAAATACATTGGGAAACGTTAAAGAGGTTTTAAACCAGGCAAATATAAGTCTTCGAATTTGCTGTAGGTGAGATAGTGACATGACACAAACATGTGGAGAATCCACCCATTGATAGAGCTCCAATAACATTTCTAGAAGAGAAGATCTCGAGGCCATCTTCTTTTCAGACGTCTAGGAGGATTATTAGGTAGTGAAGGAGAAGCCAGATTAGAAACGAGTTGGTTTGGGTGGTTGGGATATTTAAAGTTAAAATGTTAAATGCATAAGAGCTCCTAGCGGATTTTTTGAGCAACTTGTTTTATAACCTTTCCTTTCAAAACTTCATGTTATTGTTTACTTCTAAGTTTTGATCAAAGTTATTTATTCCACAATGCCTAAAGTGGAAGTTATGTGAAAGTTTGCTACTGAGCACCTTGTTGATATACTAACTTGTGAGGAAGAGGATCAAGATGAATTAATTGCCTACTACCATTGCATTATTATTTTTATACATTGCTTTATTAGTTATAAAAACATCTAAAACAATACTAACACAAAAAAACAACAAACTGCGAGCAAGTAACCTAACACAACAAACAAAATGATGATGAGCTCATTCATGAGGTCATTCTCCCTTTTAATAGGCCTAGTAACAGACAATCAACTATGTTAAATGTTATATCGTTTTAAAATACCAGAGTTGGGCAAGTATTATTCGAATGACGAGAGACGAATACTTTTTTATTCGTGAATACTCTACTCTAATAATCAATTATTCGTACAAAACATATGATTAACTATCCAATTACATTTTTATTCGTCATTATTTTAAACGCATAATCATTTATTCGGGCAAAACAATTCGAATAACCATTTGAATACTTTTATATTCGTCCATTTTATAGAAAAATAATCTCTTATTCGAAAAAATTAAATGATTAACCATCCGAATACGTTTGTATTTGTATAAAGACGACATTTTTTGTGTTACATAGCTATACATAGATATATTTTATGATCGCGTATAGATTAATTTTAATTTTTCTGATTTCTAACATATAAGGGTCCCTTTTTATGCTTTGGGATATGTAGAATATAAAAATGCTATCGCTTTATTTTAACTTTCTTGATTTCTAACATGTTAGGATCTCTTTATATATGTTGAAATATATAGAATAAGAAAATGCTATCGATTTTAAGATTGCCTATCGATTTATTTGAACTTTCTTGATTTCCAACATGTTAGGGTCCCTTTATGTTTTGAAATATGTAGAATATGAAAATACTATCGATTTATTTTAACTTTTCTGATTTCTAGCCTGTTAGGGCCTCTTTACATTTTGAGATATGCAGATTTCATATCTTATTTAAAATAAATCAATACGTGATACGAAAATCGATAGTACTTTTATATTCAGCATATTTAAAAACATATAAAGGGATTCTAACAGGTTCAGGATCAAGAAAGTTAAAATAAATCGATACGCGATCATAAAATCAATGGCATTTTTATTTTTGGCATATATTAAAGCATATAAAGAGACCCTAACATGTTAGAAATCAGAAAAGTTCATATATATCGATAAGCTATTACAAAATCGATATCATTTTTATATTCTGCATTTCTCAGAACGTATAATGGGACCGTAACACATTAGAAATCGAGAAAGTTAAAATAGATCGATACGCGATGTTAAAATGGTTAGCATTTTCATATTCTGCATATCGGAAAACCTAAAAATTGGCCCCTATAAATAAATCGATTTGTGGTCTTAAAATCGATAGCATTTTCGTTTTGTACTCGTCTGAATATGTGAAATAGGACCCTCATACATTAGAAATTGATGGTGGGAAACGAATAAGTGAACTAAAAAAAAAAATCAAATTTTTATTCGAATAATATGTATTCGACTAATTTTTTATTCGATTGAAATAGTATTTTAAATATTCGAATAAAAAAGTAATGGGATTGTTTAGTCATATTTTTATTCGAATAAAAATTTATTCGTCTCTCGTCAATCGAATAAAAACTTCGAATAAAAAAGTATTCGTCTCTTCTCAATCGAATAATTTTTGCCCAACTCTGTCTCCCTGATTACGCCGTAAATAATTGTTTTCGATTAAGAAAAGGACCAATATTTGTGTCACTAAATAACAATAATCTCAAACAAGAAATATTTAGGCAGAAATAAATACTAAAAAAGTAAAAACATTTCCATCAATCACGATGAAACAGAGGAAAGGGAAGATGGGAGAAAAATATATTCATATCTTCAAACTTTACGCAATATTGATGAAAATGTTTCCTAAAGGAAAGGCTTTTTTAAAGTAAGAGGCTCATATTATCGAATAAAAGAAGTAGAAAATATTCTTAAACAATAGGAATCAGAAACTTTAAAACCTAGTTCAAACGCACAAGAGGGTAAACAACCAAAATTATCTGTTAAAGAGCAGGTTAATAAAAAAAAAGAAAACTGAAGAAAGACTGTCTCGATTCAGATTTCGTTCTAGGAGTCTTTCAATTGTACCAAATTACGAGATACCTACCTCACAACTTATCGGTCACTCTCGCAGTGTCACTCGGTCTCAAAACCATATCAAGGCTTCTAATAAGGTTAATATTTTTCAAAAATAGAATGTAGACTCATCACATGATCACGCTTAAGCACCAGATTTTTCCCCTATTGCTCATTATATACAGATTGTATAGAGATCAAGGAGGGCTGAAGAAACCACAGGGTTGACTTATAGCTAAAATAACAGAATAAATAATCATCTGCCATAGCCTAATCCAAAAGTGGGTCTTTTTTTTTTTTTATTTATTTATTGATATTCATATATTCATGGAAGTTAAAGATACTCTGCATATTTAATACTTTTTTTTCTTTTGTGTGTAATATTACATTCTCTCATGAGCATTCATGCATTAAAAATAGACATAAGAGTACATCATATTTACAGAGATATATAAATTAAATTACATATAGTTTTTTTTTTATTTATTTATTTATTGATATTTACAACTGTATAAAAAATACAACAAGTAAATTTGATCATAATGACATAATGATATGATACAGGATGTAGAGAAACTACCCAGTAGTAGAAC
>NW_027108986.1:9831-14973 GCF_000696795.3 Halyomorpha halys
GTACAAATATGTACTTATCAAAATAAAATATCGATATTCTATTTTTAAATTTTCTTCAATAAAACAATTATATTTTAGTTTATATTTGTTATGGTTGTTGTGGTGTTGCTTTGTTTCATGGTTATTAAGAGTTTCTTATGTATTTTGATTAGGTATTATGACATAAAATATGTCTTGCTATGTTATCATTTTATATTTATCATTACTTTAATTCGTTAAATTTTCGATATCGATATTTCAATATTTTAAAATATCGATATTTTAGTTCCGATATAATATAGATATCGATATTGCTATCCTATATCGATATCGATATCAATATCGATATTTTTCTTTCGATATCCCATCCCTAGTACATAGTAAGGAATAATTGTTTCTTGAACAAAGAATATATAAGTAAGTTGTACATGATCACACTCAGCCACCAGATTTTTCTCCGATTGCTCATTATATACACATTGTATAGAGATCAAGGAGGGCTGAAGAACCCACAGGGTTGACTTATAGCTAAAATAACAGAATAATTAATCATATGCCATAGCCGGATCCAAACGCGGGTCCTGATACCTGAGAAGCCGTGCCTTACTGATAGGGTAAAAGAAAAGACAACTCCTAATGAAAAATACATTTTAATAGGTTAATAGTAAAATAATTTAAATATTGCCAAGAAAGGATTAATCCATCATTATACCTACCCCTTTAAGCCAAACTGCTTCACTAGAGATCAGAAAACCAGGATGAAACACTAAGAGACGAGTAAACTTGTTCATATTTAAATAGCCCACTCCGCTCGCTCCCAATATAGAGGGAGATGAAACCACCAGTCCGTGTTCCTCATTTCATTAATTCAAAATTCCCTCATCCTTTTACATATTATCACTTATTGCTTTAGGTACATGATCCATTTAATTATTAAATAGCTGTTATTAATAATCAGAGTTGGACAACTATGAAACTAATAGTTAAAGTTGCCATGGATACGATATTTATTTATCAATGGTTCATTCATAAATAAGGGTCGTTGCTATGGCAATTTAAACTATTAGTTTCAACAATAGCTAATTTTTGTTCATCTCAGTTAATCATATATAAAATACTTTTTATTTATTTGTGTAATTATAAATTTTAGAGCTATTCGTACACAATGAGAGGATAAAGAGGGAAGAGGATGGATCTGTTCCTGCCAAATTAATCAAAAGTTAGTAATTGCACTGACACATTGCTACTCATATTTTACATAAAAATGTATAACTTGATGTACAATGTTTTTTTTACGTTAAACAGAAAAATTTACAATATTTTTTTCATTTTTTTCTATTTGAAAGCTATTTGAAAGCAAATATTATAAGACTAACTAAAAAATATAAATATTTCTTTGATTAACATATCGCCTTAATATTATGACCATTCTTCGTAAAGTAACTTATTTTACTAAAAACATTTAATTTCGTGATACAGAATTTATTTTTTTACATTAAGCAGGTAAATTTAGAGTATCTGTTATGTTTTAGCCAATATTACCAGTGTATGAAGTATACCTTCAACTTAATTGCCAGACACACTTCACTTTTGGTTGGCTGGTTGGTTTGAGTGGACTGTATAATTGAAAAATGAGACATGATTGAATAAAAAAATAAAATTCTATTGTTTAAGTTACAAGTGGTGTAGGGGGTGACAGAAAGAAAACATTTATGATTATATGGTTAGTAAATTTTGAATGGCTGGGCTATGGAATTGTAGATAATGAGGTGGTTGATGATGATCTAGATGTTAGTTGTTGCTAGGTGTACTCCATGCTTTCTTCTTCCCTCCGCACTCCTATGATTCTCTCCTCTCTTCTTCTGGGACAACTCCAGGGGTTCTACTCACTCATGGTAGATATTAATGATGAGTTAACAAAAAAGAAAAGATGGACTGCTTCGGGTAGAAGACAAAATGGCTATCTCTCATTAGTCTGGGTTGCTTCTCTTGCCACCGAGAGCGCTGGAGGAGGTGAGTTTTGACTGTTGGCCACAAGGGCGCTAGTATATCCTGTAGGCTATTCTATGTCATGATGTATTATGGTAGCCCCTCCAATTCAACCTTTCGGTTTCCGTAGGTTACCCGGAATAACCAGGATTACTTAAAAAAGTAGCTTCCATTCTCTATACAGTCTATACAGCTGACATCCCAACCATTGCTTCACCACTATCCTTATCTTATATGCCGATGAAGCATGTGTGCTCGGTAGGGTAATAAAAACAATTTAATTGTATCAAAAACTCTCTAATCCCATATCAAAACCTTAAAAGAATGGTGTTGAAATTGGAAGATAAAAATAAATTCCAACAAATCCCATCAAATCACCTTTACACTTCGTCGTAAACCTGTCAACTGCCTTACAGTATACTTTAATAATGTTGCTATTACTCCTGTTGAACGGATTCGCTACCTTCGACTATATCTGGACAATAGTCGATTTCGACTATTACAGCACTTACTAGACAAACGTTTTAAAATTCCAATTCATTACAAAAGACTGATCTACATAACTGTAATAAGGCCAATCTGGACATATGGAGTTGAGCTTTGGGGCTACACTAAACCTCCAAATTCCTCTCGAAACCAATCCTTCCAATCCAAAATTCTCATTTTTTTTTTTACATTTACGACTGAAAAAAAATATTAAGCTTTTAATTTCTTAGGTAAAATGATTTGAAATGGGTAGCTAATTGATAAGGCGCTGTGCTACTAACTCACAGCAACATGGATTCGAATCCGGCAGTGACCGATAGTTATTTTCTGTTTCAATGTAGCCGTGAGTCAGCCCTGAGAGTCCTAGCCCCCTGGGATCCACCTAGCCTGATAAAGTAGGTCCCCAAAATTTCATAAAAATCTGGTGATCAAAAATGATTTTGACCTAATCAACTCCTTGTACAACCGTTGGTCTAGCAACAGTACTGCCTTAGACCTTGGGCTTCACCCCTCACCCTAAACTGTAGAGTTAAAGATTAAATCTTAATTCAGTAAAATATGTTGCTCACTAAAGAATTTGTATGATATAAAGAAGAAGTAGTATAATGAAAAAAATACATTTTTTAAAGTGTAAATTATATTTTTTCGTTTAGTGTTGAAAAAAAGTATAAAGTTATGAAAAATGTAAAGTAAAATATGTCGCTTACTGTAGACAGTTAGAAAAATTAAACCATAAATTTCAAAAGGTTTTGATCTATTCCTTAGTAAATTATAAATCTTAATTGATGAAAAAAATTAACCGAAATGATTATTTGCAAATGACACGATCTTTTCGGGTGTTGTAGCCTTATATATATTTTAAGATTGTTCAAGACTCGAACCAGTTATTCGAATATCCGTTTTCGAGAAACATAATAGGATTCAGGAACCGGGACAGACATAAATTATTCAAACCTGATTGGCTAGCTTATTCTAAATTGATTCCTAAGGCCTGTGGACAGCAAATATCTCGATCAGTGACGTCACTAGATGTTGGACATTGATTTAAACGGGAGTTAACGTTTAACAAGCCGTGACCGCCGGATAAGTAAAACTTGTAGTACCGTTAACTTATTCGTGTCCGAGAAATTTGACGTAAGTTTATTCTACTCTGTGCCAGAATGATTGATGAGAATTAGTGTCTCCAGAGTGAACAAGCAATCAATACTATACACAAGTTTATAACACAAAATACGTCCCTCTCAACTAAATACTCAGACCAGGGGTAAATTAATCTAAAATTAATTATAAATATGGTACTATTATTAATTATATTATAGATTTACTGCTATTAATTAAATTACAAATCTATTACTATTATTAATTATTAATCTACTACTGTTCAAACAAATATAATATAATACACAGTTAATCTAAATTGTGTAAGAAACTACAATTTATTGTGACACGATAAATATTAAACATTTTCCTTATATAAAATGTATATATTTACCTTAGTTGTTTTCTTATTGTCTATACCATTTAACTCAGATATCCACCTGTGTTTGTTTATGATTTGCATATATAATTTTATTTTTATCCATTTTAGTTTATACTTAATTATTATATTGTATTATTATTATTTATTTGCCTTATACGTTTAGTTAATGTATAATTGTATGATTACTAGTAATGACAATATACCGAAATATAAATATATATATCTCAATACACCTCTTCATTATGAAATTATATAATGTTATGTTTAACTAAATTTACGATATTTTTATTATGTCTTGTTTTAGTTCAATATTTAATTCCTACAAATGCACTGTACTTATTTTTATTGTTTATGAACTTTTGCTTTATGTTTTTAATTAATTAGTTGTTTCTCATGTTTTAATTGTATTATTTTATTTATTCTAGATAATAGTTGTGTTTCTCATGTTCAAATCTTTAATATATACTATACTACAAAAACAGATATCTATTTATATGGGAGGTAATTGTTTAAACGCATTTACCAAGTTTTATTTATTACATTAAATTTTTTATTTATGTAAACACATATTTACTTTTTTATATTTCTTTTATTTTTTTCTTCCTAGTTTATAGTTGAGAATTATTTCTGTATATAGAACATCCAGTTAGATTATTGAGTTTTCTAGTTTTAAGAATAGTTGACTGTCTGTCCTACAGTTTCATTTAATGATGTTACTCTTACCCCTGTCGATCTTGGACAACATTTGAACAAACGATTAACCTGGAATCCTCAGACAAGACTGAAAAGACAGGAAACTGCAGGTCGATTTTGACTTCTACAGCACTTACTAGACAAACTGTCTAAACTTCTAACACATTACAAAAGACAGATCTACATGACTGTAATAAGGCCAATCTGGACATATGGAGTTGAGCTTTGGGGCTCCACTAACCTTCGAATTCCTTACTTTGTTACAAATAAAATCATATAAAGACCTTAATGTTCCCTATGTAACCGATCTAGCCCGAACCAGATATCACTCCTTCCATTATAAGCTCTCTAACCACTCAAACCCCTTTGTTTCTAATCTTGCATCCTCTTCCATTCCTCCGAGGTGCCTGAAAAGGAGATGGCCACGAGACCAGCTAATGTAAAATGTCATTAGAGTGCTACCAATGGGTAGTTTCTCTACTCGCCTGTAACACTCCAATTTAACTTAGATCAGA
>NW_027108986.1:15093-16010 GCF_000696795.3 Halyomorpha halys
CCTGTAACACTCCAATTTAACTTAGATCAGATTTACTAAATGTATTATAATGTACAGTTGTAAATAACAATAAATAAATATTTAAAAAAAAAAGAATAGTTGATTTTTTGTATTATTTGTTTGTTTTGTTATTCTTTTATGTTTCTAATATTATAAAAATAATAGGAACACGTTTCAATGTTAACTCCACTTCAAATACATATAATAGGGGTATTCATGATTAATTAATGTTTAACATGTTAAATGGAAAAAATTATGTTAAATGGAGAAATATTTCCTTCTTTTGCCATGTTAAAACGATATAACATGTATCATGGTTCAGAGTCTGTTACTAGGTCTGTTAAATGGAGAATGACGTCACGAAACAGACCAGCTGAGCTCGTCACCATTTTATTTGTTGTCATGATAGGTTACTTACTCGTAGTTTGTGTTGTTTTTTTCTTTCATCTTGTGTTTTGGACTTTTTAAAAAATACAATCAGTAGCCAAACGTTTACACTTCTACTTATCACTTATTTTAGGCATGCTGTAATAAATTACTGTAATCAAAACTTAGAAGTAAACAATAACATGAAGTTTTTGGAGGAAAGGTTACTAAACAAGTTCCTCAGAAAAACTAATAGGAGCTCTTATGTATTAATCATTTAACATGACTTTAAATAGAGCTGCTCACAATGCTATACATGAAACATTTTACATTTAACACAATATCATGAATACCTCTATAGTATGCGGTTTTGCACGGGAAAAAAAAAACTGTGCAAGCGAAAAAAATCCCTAATACTCATTGTTCTAGAGTGTGCCAGATTTTAATATTTCAATTAAAGATTTTCAAAAAAAAATAAATAAAGAAAATAGAAGAAACTCCGAATGTCAATGTACATTTGAAATGTTCTTAATATTAGCTTATTCTTATTG
>NW_027108986.1:20836-24427 GCF_000696795.3 Halyomorpha halys
AGCATCAAGGATTTTACGTAGGATTTTGGATTGTAACGATTGGATGCGGGAAGAATTTGATGGTTTGGTGGAGCCCCAGAGCTCAATTCCATATGGGAAAAAAATTAAATATTAAAAAATTTGATGCGTAACTAAAAGAAAAAAGCAGGAAAAATATAAATAGGATCGAATCGGGAAAAAACCGAAGCCAGCCGACCTCTCCCGATTGCGAGTTTACATGTTTACAACTCGTTCTAATTTGTTGTACTGTTCTGCTCTAGTTAGCAGAGTTGGCCAAATATGAAACTAATAGCTATAGTTGTCATGGATACGATATTTATTTATCAATGGTCCATTAATGAATAAGGGTCGTTGCTATGGCAACTTTAGCTAATAATTTCCACTATAGCTAATTTTTGCCCATCTCTGCTAGGCAAGAAAAAGTTAATATTCGTTATCCCACCTCAAGACCCGAAAACATATTTATTTTTATAGCAGAATAAATATAAAAATGTTTTGTCCAACATATTTTCTCTTTCACATCTTTAGAGAACTAAATATTTTTTTTATGAATAAATAAAGGAAAATTAGAAAAATAATAGTACAAGAGCCGAGAAGAAAAAAAGGCAGTTATCTCACTTTAATTTTTGATTACTTTAATGAAAACTAGGCAAAATTGATGAGTCTGCCAAGTATAGGTAGGGGGAATAAAAAATGGCCGCTGGTTCAAATCCTTTAAAAACATTAATTTTTCCATTCGGAGCTGTATATCTTAAAAACCGCCAACACTAAAAAATCTAAGAGAACATTATTTAAAGAAGAGTAAATTTGCTGGAATATTAGCCCTAAAAGAGCTATTTACGTCCAATAGTTCTCCAGATATAGTCCTTTAAAAAGCAAAATTTCTTAATAATCTACTGAAAGATTAGTAGTTAGTTGATTTATTTTGAGAAAGCTATATCTCAGGAACTATGTGACGTACAGATGTCTTTTACCACTCAAATTAAACTAAGTTTAATGGGCTATAAAGAAGTGTACGACCTTTACTTCCGTATAAATAGTAATTTTCATGATATTTGTTAAAATAAATTGATTTATAGTTGTTCGGACAATAAGTTTGATAAATGAAAAACTTCATTTCAGAAATCATTGGACGTACAGATGTCTGCCAGCGCACAAATTAAAGCTAGTTAAATTTACTACAAAATAGTTAATTATGTTTATCTTTGTAGGAGTTTGTAGTTTTTATGATATTTGACAAAATAAACTAACAAAATGTTATTTTCTAGTTGTTCTTACAAAATGTTAGATTTCTGAAAAAATATATCTCTAGATCCATAAGACGCACGTATGTCTGCCAATACTCAAAATAAAGGAAATGTAACTTACTATAAAGTGGTTTATGTGACTTATCTTCGTAAGGGTAATAGTTTTTATGATATTTACACATAAATATAAATTTGGCAAATGAAAATTTGTCCTAACAACTATAAAACAATTTATTTTAGCAAATTTCATGTAAACTGTTACTCCTACGAAGATAAACATTCGCTACTGATCTTTCAGTACGTCCCATACAACATTTTTATGAAATGTTGCATTTTAAAAAGCTATATAGCAATATCTCGAAAACAATTTAACGTAAATAACTGTATTAGGGATCATATTTTAGCAAATTTACTCTTCTTTAAATGACGTTTTCTTGTGTTGTTCCTACTTTTTAAGATATAGAGCTCCGAATGAAAAATTAGTTTTTTTTTTATCGCTTTGAATCAGCCGCCATTTTTTATTTATACCTAAAACTAAACCCTACCTATACTTGGCAGACTCATCAATTTTGACTAGTACTTATATATAGTTTTCGTTAAAATAATCAAAAATTGGGGTGAGATATCTGAGTTATGTTAGAGCAGTTCCTGCTATCCGTACTCAGGACAGACGACCTTCAATTCAATACCGGTGCAACTGTTTACATTAAACATACCTATCCATATTTGTGTATATATACATAGGGATGGAAGTGGGGACTATACGTTAGCAGCTTGTCCCCAGGAGACTGCCGCGCCACTCGCAGGCCGACACCCTCGGGAACAACACCGCTGATTGGCCAAATCCCGCGGGACGGGACCCTCCGCATAAACTTCAGCTCCCTCTTCGCTATCCCATAACTGAGCTCTTACTGACTCTTATAGATAATCCCTCTTTTGCTTTTTCAACTGTTAGTAATGGATTACTGAGAACATGTATTTTAACTTTCACTGACTTATATATGGAATATATAGTAATAGTACAAGAACCCAAGAGGAGAAAAAAGGCAGTTATCTCACCCCAATTTTCTATTACTTTAATGAAAACTATCTATAATTACTAGCCAAAATTGTTGAGTCTGCCAAGTATAGTTAGGAGGAATAAAAAATGGCGGCTCTTTCAAAGCGATAAAAAAAAATATATTTTTTCATTCGGAGCTCTATATCTTAAAAAGTAGGAATACCACAAAAAAAACCTAAGAGAACGTCATTTAAAAAAAAAAATTCTAAAATATGAGCCCTAATATTATTTACGTTAAATATTTTTCGAGATTCAGCTTTTCAAAAAGCAACGTTTCAGAAAAATATTGCATGGGACGTACTGAAAGATCAGTACTTAGTGAATTCATTTTGAAAAATTTATATCTCAAAAACCATTTGACGTACAGATGTCATTAGCATTCAAATTAAAGCTAGTTTAATAAGCTATAAAGTAGTTTATGATGTTTATCTTCATAGGAGCAATAGTTTACGCGAAATTTTCTAAAATAAATTAATTTATAGTTGTTCGGACAAATTTTCATTTTCCAAATTTATATTCATATGTGAATATAATAAAAACTACTACCCCTACGAAGATAAGGGGTACTTTATACAAAGTTGAATTTCCTTTATTTTTCCGTCTTCTGGATCTAGAGATATTTTTCATTATCTAGTTCTATGACCTAAAACTCAGGTCGAAACGTCGGCATAAATAAATATTTTTTTGTTTATTTATGTTGTTTCTTTGCTGACCGCACCCCCTGACCATCTTCTCCAATCAGTAAACTACGGTCAAATATCTATATAAATTGGTTTGTAATTTAAAGTTTTAGTGCTAATGTGAAGAGTGACAAAAAAAAAAAATTTTGTCAGAAATTGGTGACCTGGACAGAATATCCTGCAAAAAGTTTTTAAATTATTGATGTGGCTGTGAAGTCTGAGAAACAGCATCCTTTACGACCACGAAGAAATAACAATCATTTCAAAACAAAGTCCTGAGAATTGCAGTGGATGCTGCTTGGTTCATAAGAAACAGCCAATTGCATCCTGAATTACAAATGGAGTTGATAGAGGATTAGATCAAGAACCAATTCATGAAGTCCCACTCCCATTTACTGACAGATAAAGGAGCAGTGACCTACAACGTGAGAAACCCAACCTCAACCCGAAGACTGAACCCCAGGCTGCTGCTAGACATTCTGTTATAAATTTTATATTTATCAATCCTATTATTCACATTATTTCAAATGTCATTATTTATGTTATTGACTTTACGTTTCTCTCTTATTAAGAATTATTATTTTTGTTTATTTATTTTATCTTT
>NW_027108986.1:24477-27804 GCF_000696795.3 Halyomorpha halys
TATTGCATGGGACGTACTGAAAGATCAGTACTTAGTGAATTCATTTTGAAAAATTTATATCTCAAAAACCATTTGACGTACAGATGTCATTAGCACTCAAATTAAATGTTTATCTTCATAGGAGCAATAGTTTACGCGAAATTTGCTAAAATAAATTAATTTATAGTTGTTCGGACAAATTTTCATTTTCCAAATTTATATTCATATGTGAATATAATAAAAACTACTTCCCCTACGAAGATAAGTGTCAGAAACTACTTTACACAAAGTTGAATTTCCTTTATTTTTCCGTCTTCTGGATCTAGAGATATTATTCAATATCTAGTTCTATAGCTCTGATTAAGACCTAAAACTCAGGTCGAAACGTCGGCATAAATAAATATTTTTTTGTTTATTTATGTTGTTTCTTTGCTGACCGCACCCCCCGACCATCTTCTCCAATCAGTAATCTACGGTCAAATATCTACATAAATTGGTTTGTAATTTAAAGTTTTAGTGCAAATGTGAAGGGTGACAAAAAAAAATTTTTGTCAGAAATTGGTGACCTGGACAGAATATCCTCCAAAAAGCTAGGTGTGGCTGTGAAATCTGGGAAGCAGCATCCTTTACGACCACTAAGAAATAACAATCATTTCAAAACAAAGTCCTGAGAATTGCAGTGGATGCTCCTTGGTTTGTAAGAAACAGCCAATTGCATCCGGAATTACAAATGGAGTTGATAGAGGATTACATCAAGAACCAGTTCATGAAGTCCCACTCCCATTTACCTACAGTTAAAGGAGCATTGACCTACAACTTGTGAAACCCAACCTCAACCCGAAGACTGAAGCTCAGACTGCTGCTAGACATTCTGTTATTCCATATTTATTAATCCTATTATTCACATTACTTCAAATGTCATTATTTTTGTTATTGACTTTACGTTTCTCTCTTATTAAGAATTATTATTTTTATTTATTTATTTTATCTTTTTCTTTTTTTTATTATATCGTTGTATCCAGTTTGGGGTGTCTTTAGCACGAGAGTATACACCCACCACAATGTATTTAAAAAAAAAATGTAACTATTATATCAACCCTGTAAGACCCACCAGGCCGATCTGGTATAACAATAAAGACAGTTTTGTACTATTTAACGATACTCCCTTTTCGAAAAAGCAGAGACCACACCCGATGAGTTCTCTTGATCCATAGTTTTGGCCTAATTATTTTAGTTCAGTTGAAGCTAACTTTAGGATCATATTAATCACTGCTTTTCATTAAATCCATAGAAAAAGTTTTGCTGCGACGTAATACGATAATATATTATTGAGTTAGATAATGAAGACGTACGTTCTGTATTATCTACGTCCAATATGAAATACTCTTTGTAAAACATTTCCAGACTGTGAACTGTTAAATGAGAAACTTTCTGTCCTAATTTTCTCATGAAATTTCTCAAGTTAAGATCTTATTAAGATGGCCTAATATTAGACAGTTATCTCTGAATCATTGGGACATGACGAAATTCATCTGATAAATGAGTCAAGTTTAGAAGATTGTCGCATTATATCCAAGAAATTAAGGTGGTATCACTTCCACGTATTTCACCTTAACTTTCGGATATCAAAGAAGAAATTTTGAATATTAAAATGACTAATGAGAATATTTTGCATATTAGAATGTTAAGCCTTGCAACAGGACTTGGAAAACTGAATATTAAATTTAGTTCATACCGTTTTTTTTTTGTTTTTTTTTTATTATTTTATTTTATCATGGTTGTTTTGTTACGGTTGTCATGGTGAAATATAAACACTGGTAATATCTGCGTAGACAAGGGTCATGGTTTCAATATGAAGTGGTGATAGTTCATCAGGCCCCGTGTCTTTACTATTTGTATCGAAATACCACCTTATTAGAGATGTTATCATGTATGTTTTGTTTTTCTAAATTATGGTGTTCTACTTTAATAGACGGTCATTAACACTAGATGTGTGGATATCGTGTAGTGCATGGCAACCTTTCTTCAGCTCTTCCTAGATAAGAGTGGTGGCAGGGGTCATCTTCATACATTGGGGGAAGGTGAGTCGGTGTAAATTTAGTAAATAACGTTAAGCTAGGGCATTTAAGTTAAGATAAGGTTAAGGTTTTGTTTGTTTGTTTTATTAATAGAAAAAAATTCACTTTTTATTTTCATTTTGTATATATATATTTCTTATTCTTATTAAACATTAGTTCATATAGTTCTGCTGTTCTTTCTTCTGCATATGCACTGCTTTCAACTTGTTAATTAACTTATGTTTCTTATTTTTTTGTTGTTGACTTAATATTACGATAATTCCAAAGGTGAGTAGGTAACACCCCTAGGTTTTCTGTTATCTACATGTAAAGGTATTTGCCAGTGGTCATAGTTCGATAACTGTTTATATAGGGGTATATTGTAGTTATATTGTGGGCATATTGGAGTCACCGTTTCGGGGTTTTCGTTATTTCCAAGGGAAAAAATAACTTGGCACCTAAGGAGTGATTAATTCTTTTTTTTTCCTCTTTTCCCCTTATGTGATTATATATTTTTTTAATTTTAACTCATTCCCTTCTCCGAAAAATATAAACGATAAATATATAACTAAAGATAAAACAAAGTTTGAGGTAATATTTTCCTTCGCCAGATTATAAAAATAGATTATGCAGTACAGAATTACAATATTAATTTTATTAAGGTATAACATAACTATGTAAAAGGTAAGCAAGGTACAAATTTAATGCATTTTAAACTCTCAATTGCGGAACCCCTTCATTCCGGACGCTACAACAGACTAAATCTTTTTCTTTTTCTGTATCTCCCTCTTATGCCTTAACTGATTAAATCTCAGTCATAGCTATTAACATGTTAAACAGGAAAGCTGTTGTTTTTATTTCGTAAATGTTAAATAGTTGTCTCCGTACTGGATATTTTCCCAATACGTGGAACTCCGAACTGGAAATCCGAACTCATAGTAATTCACAAGCCTGGTAAAAACGTTAAAGAAGTCCTCAGCTATAGATCCATCAGTTTATTACCCATTTTTGTAAAAATACTGAATTCAGTTATAAAAAAAAATCTTTAATTTTTTCCTAAAAAATCTTTAATCAGTACTTATCTTTCCCTCCTCTGCGACACAACCCCTGATGAAGACCTGAAACTCAGGTCGAAACGTCGGCATAAAATAAATAAATATGTTTTTGTTTATTTATGTTGTTCTTTGCTGACCGCACCCCCCGACAAACTTCTTCAAGCTTTAATTTTTTCAGTGCAATGACAATATTCCTAAATGAATTGATATTTTTTTGATTTTCAGTATAGACATTC
>NW_027108986.1:28029-29585 GCF_000696795.3 Halyomorpha halys
TTATTAAATAAATAAAAAATTAGTATCCAATTCTGTCTCAACACTTTATTTCTCACTAGTCCACCGTTTCGGCCACTCTAGCCATCCTCAAGGACATCTTCAATACAAAACTCCTCCTCACATTAATTTACAATTTCTATTGCAGGCTATTCTGCCCAGGTCATTTTCTTTATTCTAAGTTCAAAACCTATTTATTTAAAATTTAAAAATATTTTTCTCTATAAGATTATCAACAATATAAAATACACCACCATATAACAAACCATTTATAACCTAAGAGTTATGGATGGCTAGAGTGGCCGAAACGTTGGACTAGTGAGAAATAAAGTGTTGAGACAGAATTGGATACTAATTTTTGATTTATTTAATAAATAAATCTTTTTCTCTTTCTTTATCTCCCTCTTATGGCTTAACTGATTAAATCTCAGTCATAGCTATTAACATGTTAAACAGGAAAGCTGTTGTTTTTATTTCGTAAATGTTAAATAGTTGTCTCTGTACTGGATATTTTCCCAATACGTGGAACTCCGAACTCATAGTAATTCACAAGCCTGGTAAAGAAGTCCTCAGCTATAGATCCATCAGTTTATTACCCATTTTTGTAAAAATACTGAATTCAGTTATAAAAAAGAAATCTTTATTTTTTTCAGTGCAATGACAATATTCCTAAATGAATTGATATTTTTTTGATTTTCAGTATAGACATTCGACTTCTCAACAACTGGCAAGACTATCGAAATTTATAACAAACGAATTTGAGATGAAGAAACACACACAGGCAAAGTTCTTGGGCTTCCAACAAGCTCCTATAAAATAATATAGAAAGTAGACACACTGAAACACATATACGATATTCTGAGCTCATTCCTCAGGGACAAAACATTTTCTGTTAGAATAAATCTCACGAATTCTACCCTCAGACAAATACTAGAGCCGGGGAGAAAAAAAAAAGGGCAGTTATTTCACCCTGATTTTTGATTACTTTAATGAAAACTATGTATAATTACTAGTAAAAATTTATGAGTCTGCCAAGGATAGGTAGGGGGAATAAAAAATAATGGCTGTTCCCAAAGGTAAAAAAAAAATAATTTTTCATTCCGAGCTCTATATCTTTAAAACTACTAACAAAATAAGAAAATCTAAGAGAATATAATCAAAAGTAGAGTAAATTTTCTATAATGTGAGCCCTGATAGAGTTCATTAGTTACCGAGATGTAGCTATATAAAAAACATCATTTCATAAAAATGTATTTATTTTAAGAAATCTATATCTCAAAAATCATTCAACCTACAGATCTCTATTAGTGATAAAATTAAAGCAAATTAAATGTACTATAAAGTAGTTTATAACTTTAAAATAATTTTGATCCTTTTTCTCTCAACTTTATTCTTTTTAAACTTCCGACGTTTCGACCCCTTAGGTCATTCTCAAGGATTCCTACAAACAGCTCCTTTTAATTACTTTTATAACAATTTCCTTCACTTACATACTGATTTTTTTGGTCTTACCTTATTTTGTTTTCATTTTTTCCTTTAAAATTCTTTAAATGCGGGCT
>NW_027108986.1:29635-31685 GCF_000696795.3 Halyomorpha halys
CACGGGACCTTCTAGTTTAAATTAATGTTTGAAGTAACACCAATGGGTGGTTCCTTCCCACGATTTTCAAGTGTATATGAAACATACAACATATTTACCTATTGTATTATTTTGTACAGTTGTAAATTACAATAAATAAATAATTAAAAAAAAATAATTTTTCATTCCGAGCTCTATATCTTTAAAACTACTATAAGAAAACCTAAGAGAATATAATCAAAAGTAGAGTAAATTTTCTATAATGTGAGCCCTGATAGAGTTCATTAGTTACCGAGATGTAGCTATATAAAAAGCATCATTTCATAAAAAATGTACTGAAAAATTTATTTTGAGAAATCTATATATCAAAAATCATTCAACGTACAGATGTCTATTAGTGATAAAATTAAAGCGAATCAAATGTACTATAAAGTAGTTTATAACATTTATAGTAATAGCAGAAGTAGTTTTTATGCTATTTGACTAAATAAATTCACAAAATGTTAATTTCTAGGTGTTCGGATAGCATTTTTGATTTTTGAAAAAATAGATCTCAGAAAACATATGTCTTCCAGCACTCAAGATAAAGGTAATTTAACTTACTGTAAATTAGTTTATAAAATCTTCGTAGGGGTAGAAGTTTTTATGATTTCCGCAATTGAATATAAATTCTACACATGAAAGTTTGTCCGAACAACTGTAAATGAATCTATATGTATAGATATTTGACCGTAAAAATTTAAATATAAGAATATGGTCAGGATTGCGGTCAAAAAAAGAACAAATAGTTTATAACTATTTTAATGTCCGACGTTTTATCCAACTTTGCAGGGCTTCTTCAGGGCTGTTCAAAGGTTGAACAGAAACAAAGCATTGCAAAGTGGGGCGAAACGTCGGACATTAAAATAGTCATAAACTATTTGTTCTTTTCTTGACCGCTTCGCTGACCTTCTTCTTATATATAAATGAATTCACTTTTGCAAATATCATAAAAACTACTACTCCTACCAGCATAAACGTTGTTAACTACTTTATCTGTTCGTCGAATGGTTTTTGAGTTATAGATTTCTCAAAATAAATTCAAAAACTTTTAATTTTTCAGTACACTTTTTTTATGAAATTTTGCTTTATCTCGAGAATAACTCTATTAGAGCTCATATTTTAGCAAATATATTCTATGTTAATTGATGTTTTCTGGTATAGTGCTTTGAATGAAATTTTTTTTTTTTTTTGGACGTTTTGAAATTAGTGCTAGTTTTTATTCCCTCTACCTATACTTGGCACTCTTCAATCATCATTGAAGTAATAAAAAATTGGAGGAAAATAAATTTCTTTTTTTCTTCTCTTGGGCTCTTGTTCACTGACAATACAGCAGTTTCGTCTCAACACAATGACATAATATTAGCTAGAAATACCTTAAAGAGGCTCTTTAATGGAGCAATACTTTACTCGAAGATTGGCCTCCACAATTAAAATTTTACTTTAAAAGTTTTTATCTGTAATTATTTTTTTTTTTTATTTCTTTTAAACGGATATCTCTTTATAATCGACAATATATCCTTCACTATAAATGTCTGCCATGCAGCAAAATTCACAACATTATTTTTTTCATTTTTTTAAACATGTTAAATTACTTAAATATCATAATTTAAAAAACTTTTTCAAAAACTAATCGATATATGCATAAATGAACGATAAAATCTGCCCTGTTAAAGACCACCCGATCCCCTGACACAGAGAAGCCCCTGGGGTGGTGAGATAATTATCGGGGACAAGAGGAGCCAGAAGAGGATGGCTACGTGCCAAAGGAAGGACATAGTAAAGAGCTCAATAAATAACAATAAGGACATGGGACATGGAAGAACAGTTTAGTCTCTTTCCTTGTCTTTGTCTATGTCCTCTGTCTCCTCCAGTCTCTGTGTTTTTAGTCTTGTGTAAGTCTCCCGAGGCCCACTACTTTACGTTAAGGGGAGGCTCTTCTCGAAGGGGGTCTAAAAAGGATGTAGGAGTTTATTAAATATATCTACCAATGGTATATTCATGGAAGTTAAAGATACTCTGCATATTTAAT
>NW_027108986.1:33442-35749 GCF_000696795.3 Halyomorpha halys
ATAGTAAAAGAGAAACAGAAAAAAAAATATATCACTACACTTAAAGTAAAATAAAACCTTAAACAGATTCATTCAAATATAAAATATGTATATAATAAAAAACGCATAATGATAAAGTAATAAATGTACCTCGACTAAAGATCAATTTTTGAAATTGTCCTCTACCATCATAAATGCCTCATATCGGAATCCTCACACATCCATTTGCAACAAATAGTCGTTAATCATAAAGTTGATAAAAACCGTATCTCTCTGACCTACCAACATATCTTAAACCATATTAAACTTCCAAAATTTTTGCATTATGTTCTGAATTTTGAGATTTTAATTTATCAATTATCCTCGCATATTTTATCTGTATTTTGTATTCTCCTCATCTTTTCATACTTATACTTACATTTATTAATTTATCATAGTTTGTTTTTATTCTATAAGTGTGTAACCCACCTTTAATACAATATTTATATTTTCGTTCTCTTACTATATACCCAATCCACATACCTTATGACGTCGGGGCAGACTGGATCTATTCTTTAAATACATCTCTATTTGTTCCCAACATCTTCACTTCACAAAAAGTTATTTCTCCGTTTCTCGTCAGTTCCGATATAAGTTCCTCCCACTTATTCCTCGCGTCTGCGTAATCTTTTTCCCTCAGATGTTGCTTCCCAAACACTTTTTGAGAGTCTATTAAACGACATTCTTTAGACATGGCCGAATCAACTCTTCTTCTTCCAATTCTTTATTATGTATTAGTAGAAAGAACGTGACGGCCGTGCGGGTTGTGGGGCAGGTCACAGTGCGCTCGGTTCAGAACGTTGTGGGTTCGATTCCCACCTGGGGCAGTTCACATTCATTTTTCGGCGGTCCCAAAGGATCAATCTCCTAACTTGGTTAGTACGTGAGAATAACTCATGTAGCGCCATGGGTTGGCAAAGAGGACCCACAGGCCCACTTGCCGGACTTGTTCCTCCCACCAAATACCAGTACCAGTACCAGTATGTATTAGTAGACGGAATATGGGCGAGCTAGTGCACTTCCGTGAACAGCTAATTAGAAGCCAGAATTTGGTCACATGACCTATGATGGGAGATTTTAATTCAAATTTTTAGCTCGAATTACCCTTTACCGTTCATGTGATCGGTCACATTACCAGTCACGTGATGATTATACAGCCAATCAGAAGCTAATATTTGGTCCTTTTTTTCCCCTTCCTCGACATTTCTGGCATACGGAGTTCGGCAGCAGTGGGGTAGTGCGTTACACTGACGCACATGCCACAGCCACCAATAATTATCTTTATTTTTTATTGAAACCTAGGTGACGCCTTTTAGATGGGCTACACTTTATCCACTGCATCCAGCCCTTCTGGTCTTCATTCTGCATCTGCTTCTTCACCTTCTTGACTTGGTGGTTCCCAGGTATAATGTTTGGTCCCATGCCATGTCAGGGGATTTAAGTTCAATTTACCATGACCAAAAGGGTGGGTCATGCTAAAAATTTGAATTGGAATCTCGCCCCATAGGTCACGTGACCAGCCATGTGACCAAATTCTGCCTTCTAATTGGCTGCTCAGGGAAGTGCACCAGCTCGCCTATATTCCCTCTACTTGTATATCGATAGAATCTTCTATTCTAGTTAAGATCCATAACTATAATTTTTACTCAAACTTCTATATTAAAATCTTTATATAGGAATTCAATATTTCCTCCCTGCCCCAGGAAAAAAATATTTGGGTCCGTTATATATTCTTTTAGACGCATTTAAGATCGCTTACAGATTTATTTTAAATTTTAAGGGACCCTAATATGTTACAAATAAAAAAAGTTAAATATATCGATACACGATCTTTATATCGATACCAATTTTATTTTTTGCATCTCCCGAAACAACTAATATGTTACAGATTAGAAAGGTTAAATACATCGATATCCGACCTTAAAATATTGAGATTTTTTTAATAAAAATAAATTATAAAAGGAAAATAGACCGGTTAAGCCCAAAAGAACTCCCACAGTTATTAAAATATACAATACAACATTACAGTTACAAACAACTAAAATAATGTAGTAAAGTAAGAAAATAGATAACATGAAATAAAAGTAAAACTAAGGTAATGGCTAAATAGAGTTTAAATAGTGTTAAAATTTATATTAAAAATAACAAAGTGAATTAAAGGAAATAAAAATAAAACGTACAGTGAAAAGTATAAATAAACAATAATTACAGAAAGAGAAAAGGAATATGGTCCGGGTGCGGTCAAAAAAACTCAAATAGTAGAATTATACTATTTTAATGAGCCAACGT
>NW_027108986.1:37211-39672 GCF_000696795.3 Halyomorpha halys
TTTAAATACTGTTGCTATGTAGATAACACAATACCGGTCCGATCGGAGGAGCCCTTGAAAATTTTTACAAAAGCTTATGGCCATTGTGCCAGCTGTCACACTAAGTGAGTTCTAGTGCAGAGCCGCTTACCGGACTGTCAGCCGCAACACGTCCGTCCTGCACATGTCAATATGCGCCCACATACGAGTGCTATATATGTACCCAGCTTTAAAATGTTAACTCACCTCAACGATATATTAAAATAACGAGTATTGGATCCGTTAACCTTTCATGGTAGGAAAGATGAGTTGAAAACCTGTAACAAAATCAAAGGTCACCTCTAGATGATCATTGGAACTCCACATCATTTCGTTTCCAAATGGCGGCTTATTAATGATTTCACATGTATGAAAGTAATGGGCAAAAAAATACTTGATGGTCAGGTGGATTATTTTGTTGCTCCTTTTTCTTTAAGCTTAGTAGAGCCAAATCGGCTACCGTCAGCGGTGTTAAAACTAATTTTGATGAGTCCATATCCTAAAACCCTCCAACTCATCGAATGTAGGATGAATCTAGAAGAAACGAAAAAAAAATTTCACATTCAGCAAGGTCAATTCTGTGTGAAATCATGTAACGATAATCAGGCGCTGTGAGATTAAACCGATTCCAGCTGTGGCAGAAATTATTTATTCTGATACACCTACAGCCTGAAAAACCCTCCTTGAGCACAATCAGCTTCTACAACATCGGTACCCTTTATTATGGAATATCCTGGCGGTTGAGCGAAATCATGAGCGAATAATCTCCTTGCACAACAGTTGTCCACGAATCACTACTTCCTTATATTGTACTACTTAATCCTTTGTGAGTTGTAGCGGTACAGGTTATGTTTACATAATAACAATAGTGTTTATTTATATACACGTATACATCTATAATAGCAGTCTTTACATTTACATTTACATTTACATCTTCCTTTTTCTTTATACACATGTACATAGACCTTCCTTTAACGGGGTCTATCCGTGGTAATCTTCATCTTATTTTCTGTCCTTGGTTTTTCTTCTTCTTCTTTGTCTGTCTCGGTTCCTATTCATATCCAAAGGGATCCACTCTGTTAGTTTTTTGGCCCATTTTTCGTCGTTCATCCTCATCAGATGCTCAATCCATAGCCATTTCACCTTCTAGACGTACCTGATTACTAAGTAACCAAAAATAAATTTTAATTTGCTCTGATTCTATCTGGGCTCTCACTATAGTAAATGCAATAACTCCACTAATTACAATTTTATATAGAAAATAATTACCCTTAAAGACTATGTAAATTTCATATTAACCTCGGGTCATATTGCAAGTTATTTCCTTACTGATACTCCTGATTAAGAAACTTATTTCCAATATATGAAGTTGGTTTGTTTATTTGGATAACTTTTTATCCCTTAACATTCATATTTTTTTAATTTTTATGTCACTTATATACTCTTACATTAGCTTATATCTAGCCAGTGGAACAACATCGTTTTTCAAGTTTGAAACGTTATGGCGGGCTTCTTATTTTACGATCCAATTTATAATTGAAAACAATTTAGAAAACAAATTGTGTCTACATAGCTTTAACCTTCTAGAACCTCTAAGGACAAGATTAGCAATGCTATACCCTATCTTATATAGAAATTCCAAATTAAAACTAGAAACAACTGTTCTTATATTTAAAATAATCCTCAGGCCACTGCTGATGTACGGCTGTGAAGTCTGGGGAGCGGCATCCTTTACGAAAAAATTACAATCTTTTTAAAATAAACTACTAAGAACCGCAGTGGATGTTCCTTGGTTTGTAAGAAACAATCCATTGAATCGGGAATAACAAATAGAGACAATAAAGGTTTACGTAAAAAAACGGTTCATGAAGTTCCACTCCTATTTAGCGACAGTTAAGCAGTGGTCTACAACTTGGGAAACCCAACTTCAACCCGAAGACTGAAGACTTCTATTATTCACAATACTTCTATTCTATTTATTATTATTATTTTTCTCTCTTCATCTTTTTATTTACCAATAGAGGACAATTTTTGTTTTGTTAGTTCTACGAATGTCGTTATTTTTTGTTATTACTTTACATTTCTCTTTTAGTAAGAAACATTATTTTTAACTATTTATTTTATCTTATTTTCTTTGCATTATAACTTTGTATGTAGTTAGGGGGGGTCTTTTGTACGAGACAATCCCCCCCCCTCATAATCAATTGTTAAAAAAAAAAAGTAACTTATATCAACCATGTAAGGCCCACCTGGTATTAAATAAAACAAAAATATATTAGATTTAGGAATAAAAACATGAAAAACTATTCTACAATCAGCCCACTTCATGGTAGCCTTTAATTTTAGTCCTGATGAAAGCCTGAAGGTCGAAACACTGCCGAAACTATTTCTTAATTGTTTTTATCAATCATCAACCCAGACTATCTACTTCTATTTCACATAT
>NW_027108986.1:40184-48098 GCF_000696795.3 Halyomorpha halys
ATTAGAGTAAATATACTTATAGGTGGATAATGAATTAAGCTGTAATATTATGCGGGTATAATAAGGACAGATAAGGCTGGAGTTAGGGATTCGGGATAGGGACCACACCGGGAAAGGTAACCATGAATATTCCCGCAAGTTCCATTGCTAATGAACAGAAACTTTGCTAGGTGTATGTAAGTTAGCTAAGTTGCCTTCAAAGTAATGGCCTCCGTGCCCAAAAGTGACAATGAGTTACTTAACTATTACAAAACAGGACAACAAGTGTTTCAACTGAAGCTATTGTTATTGCATTTTCATATTAATTATGAAGAAGGTGTATTATTTAATAAGGATATTAGGATAATATATTACAATAATGAAAACAAATTTGTACACATACAACCAGGGGTCAGGGGTTCCATAATTATTAAGTAAGTACTGTTTCTAGGGCAGAGGTTGTGCCATCCTTGAACGCCAGATTTTTGCCCTATTAAGGCTGGGTGAGCCCACAGGTCTAACAGAAAATAATTATCCTCACAGCCGGATTCGAATGTAAGTTGTTTTTGATTCATCGTGTCAATACCAATGTGATGTGATAGTTTCACCTCTCTGCAAAAAGCAAAAATTAATTATTCCTACCAATGACCACCACACAAAAACAATAATATTTTAGGATGAATGGAATGTCTCTCGGTTTTCCATCAGTACTTAAGCACAGACCTATCCACCACCCGCTGTCATATACAATCCACTTTTCATCACACGAAAGAAAAGGCTCATTTTTTTTTTGCACAGGAATAAGGCGGATGCGAAGTACCAACCGGATAAGGAGTGGGGAGGAATGACGGTTAACAAACTGGTTACATTTTAAAGAAAAATGATATTAAAGACTTAAACTGGATTTTGTGAATGACACACTTCTTCCTTTTTCAAATACAATAATTTATTATATATAATCAGCAACAACGTTTCGGGAAATATCCCCTATCTTCAGACTGATATAAAACCAAATTCAACAAAAACCCATAACATGCGCTTACAACAATATTAATATATCATAACATCAAAACTATTTACCTCATAAAAATAACCAAGAGAGAGAAATACTTTATTTATCTATGCTGCCTAAATACCTCAGGTTGCTATCTCACACAGCATACTTATCAATCCGTAATCGGACATATATAAATTACACATACATGGTATAATCAGAAAAAAAAGATGTAATATTAAGATATAATAAACAATTTTCTTCCCCTACAGTTTCCTTTTACAATCAAATTCGGTCTGTATAACAAATACAAATGTTTCAATTCATTTCTATTTTTCTTTCTCATTTCTGCTCCTCCAATTTCACCATTTCACAATTTTTTAATTCACCCGATCAACAAAATCGCTCTCCGGAATTCACCCTAGTGACCCGCTAAACAAATTCAATATTAGACGGCAATGTGAGATCAGACCATCATTCATAGTCACTGCAGTAGATCAGTTTAACAAGAACAAACAAATAGATACTTTTTACGAGAATAAGACTAACACATAGATTAAAAGGAAAATATAATAAAAAACCGGTTGCAAGAAACACTTGAATGGATAAATAAGTATCTCTATATAACAAATATTATAAGTAAGTAAACATATAATTATCTCGTTTATTGTCATTCATGCTAATATTTAATAATATTAATGTCATTTAATGAATAAAAAATATTTAACTGTTAACAGTCATACATGTTAGGAGAATAATTACCTTCCTGAAGGTTGCTGATTATATGAAATAAATTATTGTATTTGAAAAAGGAAGAATTATGTCATTCACCAAATCCAGTTTAATTCCAGAGACTCTTCCAGTAAAAGATCATTAAGTTTAGATATTAAAGGCTGACCAAATGGTAACATACATTCACCTCTTTTAGACTTAAATTACTTATTATTAGCTAATGTTATGGCCCACTTTGCGGGGCTTCATCAGGGCTAAAACAGACACAACCAACTATAATAGCATAGTGAAGAAAATGTAAATTGTATATTTTATTTTATTCACTATGTTATTTTAGTTGTTTTTATCTTTTTTGCCTTGTAGAAGAACAGTATTTAAAAAAAAACATCTAAATTTGTTTTATGTATTTTAATAAACAATTAAAGAACAAAAAAAACTGCTAGAAGTTTCAGGATATTCAATGATTCCTATATGCAATGAATAAATCATAGGAAATTAGTCCTAAAAAAAATGTGGGGTGGTTGTCAAAAATGTAAATTGTATATTTTATTTTCTTCACTATGTTATTTTAGTTGTTTGTATGTTTTTTTAGCCCTGTAGAGGACTTGAACTTTGGGAAACAGCTAAACCAAAAAACATCAAACGTATCCAATCCTTTGAACTATAATCAATGCACCCTATGACGTTTCCAACCGAACACTACACCATGACCTTCATATCCCTTTTGTCCTTGACCTCATTCCAAACAAATTCTCAAAATTCCATATAAACCTTTCTAACCATCCTTATTCTATGGTTCAATCCTTATCTAGTTCCTCCCATCCCCACAGTCCACCTCGGAGGTTGAAACGGCAGTGGCCTAGATACTAATTGTAAAATAAAAAGGAGTTTTGGCAGTGGTCAGATTCTGCACTGAAATTGAGTGTTTGCGGCTTTAGTGCACTGGCTCATTACCAAAGAAGCGATGAGAGGGATGCGCTGGGATCTCATTGAGCTCTGCTCTACCTCTCATACGTGGGGGATAGAGTGGACTCAGGGATCCTCAGGTCGATAGTGTAAATATTGTATATGAGAGTATAAATGCAACTGGTGATTATTATATTTATTTATTTTTTCATGTACATATTTGGATTATGTTTATTTTCTGTTTGTATATATTTAGAGAGAGACATAAATTATTTATTTATTAGCAAATTTATTATTAGCCAATGTCATGACCCGGTTTGGAGGGCTTGGTCAGCGCTAAAATAAATACAAATAATTAAAATAATATAGTCCAGAAAATAAAATATACAATATACATTCTCTTTACTATATTATATTTATTGTATCCATTATTTTTTCTTTTTTTATTTGTATAAATTTTTATATAATTTCTTCCTCTTAATATGTATATTATCATTAACCGTATTTGTCATCCATCAATTCCCCTACTCCTCTATCCTGTTTGTACTTCACATCCACCTATTTTGTTTATTATTTTCCTTAATTCTTGACTTTTTTTTTGATTTTTTATTATTACGATTTTCAATCATTGTCTTTTATTCTAGTTTATTTATACATTTCATTGTACGTTTTATTTTTATTTTCTTCAATTTACTTAGTTCATTTTTATATAAATTTTCAAATATCTTTAATCATTTTTAACCATACTTTAGTTTACTTTTGTTTTATATTATCTATTCTCTCACTTCGTTTCATTATTTTAGTTGTTGGTATCTTTAGTGTTTGTTTGTTTGTTTTTGAAAGGGCGTTTAAGAACCTGGTCATCAACGCCCGTTGGTTGTTGGTTTTGGTAAGGCCTAGTTGTTCCACAGTCATAGCTTTGGAAGGAGCGTACTGATCCGCACCAGTGGGACTCATTTCCGTTGAGATTTGAAATATTACCTATCTAGGCAATTATAATTTGTTTAATAATCGTTACGATAGTGGAAAGGATGATGAAAAGCATATAAATAACCGTTCTAATTTTAAAAATAAGAGAAGCTATAAATAGATAATTATAATAATTAAATGGTTATTAAGTTAGTCTGATGGATGAATTTAATGACTTTTTCTATTACAGATTCGTCGTTTCTCAACGCCATTGGAACATTTGTTGGTAACCCTAACTGGTTCGGGGTTAATGTGTAGTGACGACATTCTTCAAATATGTGTTTGACGGTGAGATTGCAATTACATTTCGAACATTTTGGATGGGCCTCTCCTGTTATGAGAGTTATATTTGATGTCTTATTGTATAGTTTTTATTTCTTTTTTTTTTAAATTATTTTCTTACCCCTTAAAATATTTTTATTTTCCATCTTTTAGTGTGTACTGAAAACTTAAATAGTTTAGCAAATATTTTTAATGTAAACTCAAATGTTAAGCCAACGTTTCTGTCCACACTGAAGGGCTTCTTCAGGGCTAGACAACTTACAAAGCACTAAAAATACAAACAACTTTGTTACATTATTTTAGTTGTTTATATCTTTTTTTGTCCTGATGAAGCTATGAAAAATAGGGCGAAACGTTGACCAGTATAAAATAGTTAAATATTCGATTTTTTTTTTTATATAAAAATTAATTGTTTAATGTCATTTTCAAAATCGGATAAGTCTAAGGTCCAGAACCACAGGTGAAAATGTGAAGACGAAAAAAGGCGAGACTGGAGTGGAAACGCTTTTAGCAGATGAGGCAGAGCGAGAGAGATTAGTGGGAAAAGAGCAAATGGTCCATATCCTCCACACGCGAGGCCAATGGGTCAAGTGGCACAATTGGACCGTACTCAACAACTTCTCCGTCTTTACAACTCAACAAACCTTACATATACATACATGCATAATTAATTTATATATAATATATGGATGTATGTATATATAAGTTATGGTAAGGCCAAGCGTACTAATAGCTTTAATCATAACTCCTCATGTAAATAAACAACAAGAATGTATATAAGGAGAATTAAAACCAGGAATAAATCAGTTGTTATCTCGAATACGTGCGTTTCATTTCCTAGCTCCTTTTTCATCTTTTTTTTTTTTTATGTTTGTCATCCGACATCTCATAAGTGGTGACGAAACATAATTGTTTTGTTATTTCGGGTTTTCTCTCTATTTTTTTCTTCTTCTTTTTCTTTTCTCTATCTCTCGTATAATCGAACATCATGGTTAAAAACCAACCACAACCGACACAAGCGACAAGGTAGTACAAGCGACAAACTTCTCGGTTCCACCTGTGGCGCCTGCGGCCAGCTCGAGAAATTTTCGAGCGCAATCATTTTATCAAAGGGGGCGACCGCATCATCTAAAGGATGGAGTCAACGGTCAATGATGATCTGCTAGACAGAAAAGATGCCGTCTCACTGAAAGCGGCTCACGTCAGCAGAATCAAAAGTAAGATCCTCAAACACATTCAGGCCGACGAGAAACAAATGATGGGGGATGGAATCGAGTCTCATACAATCGTCCTCTTCGAAACCCGACGAGGTAATGGAGGAGGAGAGACCAGAAGGATGGCGGCAGGGAGATAGGTCGGGCCGAAGAACGCAGATCGAACCAGGTCAGACTGCGAAACGGAGGCAGAAGAGAAAAGCGGAAATGCCATATGGTGCATATGCAAGTAGGCACCTGACCGATGCAGAAACGCGATATAGCGCACTCAAGAGGGAATTGTTAGGCATCTTGTGGGCGGTCAAGTACTTTCGCACGAGAGGAGATTCCGAGTACACACGGACTATAAACCCCTTCAACGGATTGGGAGGCTGAAGGAGTCATCGGAGAGAGTATACTGGTGGAAGGAGATCCTTAACCAGTATAACATCGAAATTGCCTACAAGCTCGGAAAAGAGATCATAATTGCGGACTGGCTATCCCGAACTATCACGATAAACGCAATAGAAAAAGAAAAAAAGGAAACGTCAGGAGGCGTACGGCAATTTATGAGGGAGTGGACACCAGGGCAGGCCGAGAGTCGAAGCAGTTACTCATATTCTTCAATTCAAATCTATTTTTTTTTAGTATCTCCGATACTTTTGATTATAATTCTCAAAATAAAAAATGGGAAACTACAGTATTAATGATAATATAAAAAAAAAGTATGATGAGCATACCGAACATGATTATTTCTATTTTAAAGTATTCTCAGTTACGCATTTTTTTGAATACAAATCTTTTTATTTTCCAATTAATCTCTGATAATTTTGATTATAATTGTCAAAATAAAACATCGAACACCACAGTATTAATAGTAAAAAAAAAAATGTGTGATGCTCACACCGCACCTTATTTTCGTATTGTTAAGATATTTTCAGATTCTCATTTTCTACAATTCAGATCGTACTACATTATTTTTCTATGCATCTCCGATACTTTTGATTATAACTGTCAAAATAAAACATCAGAAACTACAGTATTGATCTTTATATTAAAAAAATGTATGATGCGCACGCCTAACCTGGTTTTCTTATTTTAACGTATTCTCAGTTTCTCATTTTCTTGAATACAAATCTATTTATTTTCCTGTTAATCTCTGATACTTTTGATTATAATTCTCAAAATAAATAATCAGAACCTGAAGGATAAATGGTGATATAAAAAAAATGTGTGATGCGCACACCAAACCATATTTTCTTATTGTTAAACTTTTCTCAGTTACTTATTTTCTTGAATTAAATCTTATAATTTTCTTTCAATCTCCTATACTTTTGAGTATAATTGTCATAACTAAAAATCGGAAAATACAGTATTAATGTTTATACTAAAAAAATGTGTGATGCGCACACCGAACCTTATTATGTTATTTTTTAAAAATTTTCAGTTACATATTTTCTTAAATTCAAATCTTATTATATTTCTTTTAATCTACGATACTTTTAATTAATAATGTCGAAACAAAAAATCGGAAAATACAAGTATTAATGGTAATATAAAAACAATGTGTGATGCGCACTCCGAAACATATTTTCTCACTCTTAAGCATTCTCAGTTTTTTGTTTTCTTGAATTCAACTGTTATAATTTTCTTTCGATCTCCGATACTATTCATTATAATTGCCATAATAAATAATCAGAAACTACAGTATTAATGGTAATACAAAAAAATGTGTGATGCGCACACCGAACCTGATTTTCTTATTTTAAAGTATTCTCAGTTACTCACTTTCGTGAATTCAACTCTTATGATTTTCTTTCAATCTCTGATACTTTTGATTATAATTGTCAAAATAAAAAATCGGACAACACAGTATTAATAGTAAAAAAAAAATGTGTGATGCGCACACCGTACCTTATTTTATTATTAATAAAGTATTTTCAGTTACTCTTTTTCTTAAATTCAAATCTCATGAATTTTCTTTTAATCTGCGATAGTTTTGATTATAATATTAAAATGAAAAAACAGAAACTACAACATTAATGGTTATATTAAAAAAATGTGTGATGCGCACACCAAACCATATTTTTTTATCGTTAAACTTACTCAGGTACTTATTTTCTTGAATTTAATCCTATTATATTTCTTTTAATCCACGATACTTTTGATTAATATTGTCAAAACAAAAAAAAAAGAAACTACTGTATTAATGGTAATAGAAAAAAAATGTGTGATGCGCACTCCTAAACTGATTTTCTTACTGTTAAACTTTTCTCAGTTACTCTGTTTCTTTAATTCAAATCTTATGATTTTGCTTTTAATCTGCCATACTTTTGATTAATATTGTCAAAACAAAAAAACAGAAACTACAGTATTAAAGTTTACACTTAAAAAATATGTGATATGCGCACTCCGAAACTAATTTTCTTATTCTTAAGCATTCTCAGTTTTTCGGTTTTTTCAATTCAGATCTTATGATTTTTCTTTTAATCTGCGATAGTTTTGATTAATATTCTTAAAACAAATAATCAGAAACTACATTATTAATGTTTATACTAAAAAAATGTGTGTGCGCACTCCGAAACTTATTTTCTTACTCATAAGCATTCTCAGTTACTTATTTCATAAATTAAAATCTTATTATTTTACTTTTAATCTCTGATATTTTTGATTAATGCTGTGTAAATAAAAAAAGGCAAATACAGTATTATCGGTAGTACAAAAAAATGTGTGATGCGCACGCCAATTCATATTTTTTTATTGTTTAACTTACTCAGGTACTTATTTTCTTGAATTCAAATCCTACTATATTCCTTTTAATCCACGATACTTTTGATTAATATTGTCAAAACAAAAAAA
>NW_027108986.1:48148-48496 GCF_000696795.3 Halyomorpha halys
ACTTAAAAAATGTGTGATGCGCACTCCGAAACTTTTTTTCTTATTCTTATGCATTCTCAGTTTTTCGGTTTCTTCAATTCAAATCTTATGATTATTCTTTTAATCTCCGATAGTTTTGATTATAATTGTCTCAATAAAAAATCAGAAACTACAGTATTAATGGTAATCGAAAAAAATGTGTGATGCGCACTCCTAAACTTATTTTCTTTCTGCTAAACTTTTCTCAGTTATTCTTTTTCTTAAATTCAAATCGTATGATTTTTCTTTTAATCTGCCATACTTTTTATTAATATTGTCAAAACAAAAAATCAGAAACTACAGTATTAAAGTTTACACTTAAAAAATGTG
>NW_027108986.1:48626-48998 GCF_000696795.3 Halyomorpha halys
TTAATCCACGATACTTTTGATTAATATTGTCAAAACAAAAAATCAGAAACTACAGTATTAATGGTAATAGAAAAAAAATGTGTGATGCGCACTCCGAAACTTATTTTCTTACTCTCAAGAATTCTCAGTTATTCGGTTTCTTCAATTCAAATCGTATGATTTTTCTTTTAATTTCCGATAGTTTTGATTATAATTGTCTCAATAAAAAATCGCAAAATACAATATTATTGGTAAATGAAAAAAAATGTGTGATGCGCACCCCATAACATATTTTCATATTGTTATACTTTTCTCAGTTACTTATTTTCTTGGATTCAAATCTTTTATATTTCTTTTAATCCACGATACTTTTGATTAATATTGTCAAAACAA
>NW_027108986.1:49795-50103 GCF_000696795.3 Halyomorpha halys
AATTCAAATCTTATGATTTTTCTTTTAATCTCCGATAGTTTTGATTATAATTGTCTCAATAAAAAATCGCAAAATATAATATTATTGGTAATAGAAAAAATGTGTGATGCGCACTCCTAAACTTATTTCCTTACTGTTAAACTTTTCCCAGTTACTCTTTTTCTTAAATTCAAATGTTATGATTTTTCTTTTAATCTGCCATACTTTTTAATAATATTGTCAAAACAAAAAATCGGAAAGTACAGTATTAAAGTTTAATCTTAAAAAATGTAAGATGCGCACTCCGAAACTTATTTTCTTACTCTCAA
>NW_027108986.1:53403-54091 GCF_000696795.3 Halyomorpha halys
TTTAATCTAAGACACTTTTGATTAATATTGTCAAAACAAAATATCGGAAAATACAAGTATTAATGGAAATTAAAAAAAATGTTTGATGCGCACGCTGAAACTTATTTTCCTACTGTTAAGCATTCTCAGTTTTTTTGTTTTCTTGAATTCAACTCTTATAATTTTCTTTCAATCTCCGATACTTTTGATTATAATTGTCAAAATGAAAAATCGGAAACTACAGTATTAATGGTAATATAAAAAAAAATATGTGATGCGCACACCAAACAATATTTTTTTATTGTTAAACTGTTCTTAGTTTTTTATTTTCTTGAATTTAAATCTTATTTTATTTCTTTTAATCTACGATACTTTTCATTTATGATGCCAAAACAAGAAATCGGAAAATACATGTATCATAGGTAATATAAAAAAAAATGTGTGATGCGCACACCGAGCCATATTTTATTATTGTTAAACTTTTCGCAGTTTCTTGTTTTCTTAAATTCAAATTTTATTATTTTACATTTTATCTCTGATACTTTTGATACAGTATTAATGCTTATATTAAAAAATGTGTGATGCGCACTTTCTCTTAAGAAAGTGAAAATGCGTTATTTTCTTACTCTTAAGCATTCTCAGTTTTTCGGTTTCTTCAATTCAAATCTTATGATTTTTCTTTTAATCTGCCATACTTTTGATTAATATT
>NW_027108986.1:54141-55464 GCF_000696795.3 Halyomorpha halys
GGAAAATACAATATTATTGGTAATAGAAAAAAATGTGTGATGTGCACACCATAACATCTTTTCTTATTGTTAAAGTATTCTCAGTTACTTATTTCCTTAAATACAAATCTTATTATATTTCTGTTAATCTGCGATACTTTTGGTTATTTTGGCAACACAAAATCTAAAACTACAGTATTAATGGTAATAGAAAAACAATGTGTGATGCGCATTCCTAAATTTATTTTCTTACTGTTAAACTTTTCTCAGTTACTCTGTTTCTTAAATTCAAATGTTATGATTTTTCTTTTCATCTGCCATACTTTTTATTAATATTGTCAAAACAAAATATCGGAAAATACAAGTATCATAGGTAATATAAAAAAAATGTGTGATGCGCACACCGAACCATATTTTATTATTGCTAAACATTTGTCAGTTTCTTATTTCCTTGAATTTAAATCTTATAATTTTCTTTCAATCTCTTATACTTTTGAGTATAATTGTCATAATGAAGAGCGGAAAATACAATATTATCGTTAATAGAAAAAATTGTGTGATGCGCACACCGAACCATATTTTCTTATTGTTAAAGTATTCTCAGTTACTTATTTCCTTAAATACAAATCTTATTATATTTCTGTTAATCTACGATACTTTTGATTAATATTGTCAAAGAAAAAAATCAGAAATTATGTAATTAATGGTAATAGAAAAAAAGTGTGATGCGCACACCAAACCATATTTTCTAATTGTTAAATATTTCACAGTTACTTGTTTTCTTAAATTCAAATTTTATTATTTTACATTTAATCTCTAATACTTTTGATGAATACAATGTAAATAAAAAATCGGAAAGTACAGTATTAATGCTTATATTAAAAAATGTGTGATGCGCACACCGAACCATATTTTCTTATTGTTGAACATTTCTCAGTTACTTATTTTCTTAAATACGAATCTTATGATTTTCTTTTAAACTGCGATAGTTTTGATTATAAAACTCAAATAAAAAAAACGGAAACTACAGTATTAATGGTTATATAAAAAAAAAAGTGTGATGCGCACGCAAACCATATTTTCTTATTGTTAAACTTTTCTCAGTTACTTATTTTCTTGAATTAAATCGTATTATACTTCTTTTAATCTAAGACACTTTTGATTAATATTGTCTAAACAAAATATCGGAAAATACAAGTATGAATGGAAATTAAAAAAAATGTTTGATGCGCACGCCGAAACTTATTTTCCTACTGTTAAGCATTCTCAGTTTTTTGTTTTCTTGAATTCAACTCTTATAATTTTCTTTCAATCTCCGATACTTTTGATTATAATTGTCAAAAT
>NW_027108986.1:55514-55830 GCF_000696795.3 Halyomorpha halys
CCTACTGTTAAGCATTCTCAGTTTTTTGTTTTCTTGAATTCAACTCTTATAATTTTCTTTCAATCTCCGATACTTTTGATTATAATTGTCAAAATGAAAAATCGCAAACTACAGTATTAATGGTAATATAAAAAAAATTGTGTGATGCGCACACCGAACCATATTTTCTTATTGTTAAAGTATTCTCAGTTACTTATTTCTTTAAATACAAATCTTATTATATTTCTGTTAATCTACGATACTTTTGATTAATATTGTCAAAACAAAAAATCAGAAAATATGGAATTAATGGTAATAGAAAAAAAAGTGTGATGCG
>NW_027108986.1:55942-56362 GCF_000696795.3 Halyomorpha halys
AATCTCCGATACTTTTGATTATAATTGTCAAAATCAAAAATCGGAAACTACAGTATTAGTGGTAATATAAAAAAAAATGTGATGCGCACACCAAACAATATTTTTTTATTGTTAAACTTTTCTAAGTTTTTTATTTTCTTGAATTTAAATCTTATTTTATTTCTTTTAATCTACGATACTTTTGATTAATGATGCATTATAAATACAAGTATCATAGGTAATATAAAAAAAATGTGTGATGAGCACACCGAACCATATTTTATTATTGTTAAACTTTTCGCAGTTTCTTGTTTTCTTAAATTCAAATTTAATTATTTTACATTTAATCTCTGATACTTTTGATTAATACTGTGTAAATAAAAAATCGGAAAGTACAGTATTAATCCTTATATTAAAAAATGTGGGATGCGCACACCGAAC
>NW_027108986.1:56882-57635 GCF_000696795.3 Halyomorpha halys
CTTATATTAAAAAATGTGGGATGCGCACACCGAACCATATTTTATTCATTTTCTAGAATTCAAATCTTATTATTTGTTATGAATAACAACTTTATCTAAAATTTTTTAGGATAACATTAATTCAAGTATTGTTAAGATAATTCTTTAATGTATTTAATTTTCTCCTAATTTTATTTATGGTTAATTTAATATCAACGGACTTTTATACTTAAGACTAATTAAGGAGATCAGATATTGTTTCATTTGTTTATTTATTGTAATTTACAATTGTACAAAAATTAATACAATAAGATAATATGTGGACTGTTTCAAACACTTGGAAATCTTGGTAAGGGACCACCCAATTGTGGTTCTTCAGAAATTAATTTTAATTAGAAGGTCCCGTGGCAATCTTCTTTTCAGTCGCCCTGAGGATTATCAGGGATTATTAAGGATTAGAACAGTATAAGAACTAATTGGTTATCATGGGTAAGGAGTTTGGAATGAAAACAGGAGTATATATTTCGGGCCAAATCTGCAATGAAAGAGATGTTAAGGTCTTTGTGGATGAGTTAATTTGTGGCGTAATAAGGAGCATTAAGGATTTTATTTATTTGGAGGAATATGATGGTTTGGTAGAGCCCCAGAGCTTAATTTCGTAAGGCCTTATTATCACAGTATACAATAATTTTTTGTAAGGAATGGGATGCTTAGAACGTTTATGTTAAGCAGGTGTCAACAATCGAAATCTACGTGCAGATTCTTGTCAATTAA
>NW_027108986.1:57685-57942 GCF_000696795.3 Halyomorpha halys
TCTTGTTTGGGGGTCGCACGTAAGTCTCTTGTCAAAATGGAGTCCTAAGTAGCGAATCTGTTTAACAGGCGTTAGTGGAATATTAATAAAGGACACGTAGGGCAGAGGTTTACGACGGAGAGTAAAGATGATCTGATGGGATTTGTCAGAATTTATTTTGATTCTCCACTTTTGACACCATTCTTCAATGGTTGTTATGTGAGTCTGTAGGGTTTGTGATGCATTTGTAGGATGGTTGTTTACAGATAGTCCATATG
>NW_027108986.1:59093-63769 GCF_000696795.3 Halyomorpha halys
CATGGGGTGATGACTCCTAAATATTGTTACTGATAAAGTTATTACGGAAGGGTTATTCACTTCAATTCATTAAATAAATGAACAACTCATTGAGTAAATGAACCTTAGATATTAAGATACTTTCTCTTCATTTTCTAGTTGATTTAGTAGAACTCTTTTTGTTTATTATGCAATTATGATATTATCGGATCGCTGTAACCCGTTACGTCCTTAACAAGCTGAGCTCAGCAGAAGTCTCATTAAATAGAGAGAGTCGAGTTGACAATACTTGGCACACTAACAGTCAAACCTTGGGAGATAATTTTCCTACCGCCACTGCTTTCGTAATCTGCTGATTAGTCTACTCCGCTACGACGCCATAGTGTCAGCTATATTTGCCGAGTACAGTTCTACCATCTCCTGACATTCTCTTTATCCTTTTTTCTTTTATAATATAAATTTTTTTTTTATTTATTGATATTTACAACTGTATAAAAAATACAAGTAAATTTGATCATAATGACATAATGATATGATACAGGATGTAGATAAACTACTAGTAGAACTCTAAAAACAGTTTACAATAGAAGGCCATCTTCTTTTCAGGCGCCTCGGAGGATCGCCAGGAATGGAAGAGGAAGCAAGATTAGAAACTAGTGGGTTTGGGTGGTTAGGGAGTTTATTATAGGGGTTTTCATGATGTGTTAAATGTAAAATGTTTTACCATGTTAAATGTTATAACTATAGGATTGTGAGCAGCCCTATTTAAAGTCATGTTAAACGTTAAATGTATAAGAGCCCCTAGCGGATTTTCTCAGCAACTTGTTTTATAAGCCTTTATGTTTATAACCTTCCTTCCAGAGCCTTATTTTGTTGTTTACTTCAGTTTTGATTTAAGTAATTTATTACAACATGCCTAGAGTGAGTGAAAAGTGGAGTTTGTGTGAAAATTTACCTTATGAGTGCCTTATTGATCTTCAACTTGTGAAGAAGAGAATGAAGATGAGATAATTGACAACTGTATTGAAGGTATTCTCCATCTTCTATCATTCAGATATGCAGTTCCATTAAAATTATCCATTCTGGTTTAATAACAGGGATATGAATACCACACGAAAGAACTGAGCTGTCACAACAAAAATGGCGGCGATCTCAACTGGTCTATTGTGTGACGTCATTCTCCATTTAACAGACCAAGTAACAGACTCTCAGCCATGTTAAATGTTATTTCGTTTTACCACGGTAAAAGAAGGGAATTTTTTTCGATTTAACATGAGTTTTTCCATTTAACATGTTAAACCAAAGATCATGAATACCCCTTATGGAAGGAATAATAACGGGTTCGGGCTAGATCGGTTACATAAGGAACATTTAGGTCTTTATTTAGGGTTTTATTAGCAACAAAACAAGGAGAATTGAGGATTTTACGAAGGATTTTGGATTGTAAAGATTGGATACGAGAATATAAAAATAAACTAAACTAAAGACTAAATCTGGTATAGTACGCGCAACACAAAACTTCCACTTAATAACATACCTACGTCCCCAAGTGTTGAGTAGATTCGAGGCCTCGTATTGAAATTATCGATATTTTTTTTATTTATTATATTTGTTTTTTTTATAGTCTCAAAAAATCAAAAATTAATAGTTCTAAGAAACTGAAATTACATATTTATGGCGGGTTTATGCATGGAATGTGACAGTAACTATCGATTTTTCACATTTTTTTTTATTTTCTCGAAAACGACTCTGACTATTTTAATTAAACTCACCATGCTCACCTTTTATGGTAAATAGATCTTATCTTCATTGAATTATGTTTATTAAAAATAATAAATAAACATTTTTTATTCTAAGCAATGCAATATTAGTGAATGAAGTGCACCTTCAACATAAGGCATTAATTCACTTTTGAATGGTTGGATATTTGTTGTGGACTGTATGAAATTAATTGAATGACATAAGGCATAGGTTGGCGGAATGAGGATTTATTTATAGAGATTGGTTGAACAAGAGAGAATAAGAGTGTTAATATAAATACTTTTAGTGCACTTGCTCAGCCTCCACTGGCTCATTACCATTGATGCTGTGAGAGGGATGTGTTGGGATCTTTTGAGCTCTGCTCTACCCCTCACACGTGGGGGATAGAGTGGGCTCAGGGATCCTCAGGTCGATTGTGTAAATATTGTATATATTATTTTATCATTATGTTATTTTATTTATTTATTTTTCATACAGATAGTTTGATTATGTTCATCTTGTCTATTCTTTTGTTTGTATATATTTTCAGTTTTTTTTGTTTTGTTTTTTTTATTTTAGTATGTATGAGATCATTCATCACTATTACCTATTGTCCACAACTGTGTGGCAGATTGTAATATCTATCAATAAATAAATCTATCAATAAAAAAAAAAAAAGAAAATATATAAATACTTAACTCTACTCCATAAATATTGTGTTTCGGCCACTCTTCATAGCTGTAGTTACAATAGATTTAATATTTAATACTCTTATTCTCCCTTGTTAAATGTACTAGTTAATGTTGTAATGAGTTATGATAAATAATTATGTTGATAATAATGGTTCTGGCTGTAATAAGATCCTTGAAACTGACCGGAATGTCCGAAACGTTGAAGTGTTAAAATGATAAAACAAATTGTTGAGACAAAATGAATATTTTTTTATAACTACTAATACCATTACATTTTAATTACTTTCCAATTTTAAATTCTTTTCTTATGAATGTCACTTTATTTCATAAAGTTGCGATACTTCAGACAATAAGTTGGCAACCTAAGTAGAATATGACCCGGAGCTAGACACTATTAACTTCATATGAACATTCATTCCCCTCTTGGAGTAATAAGAAACTTGAGCTATATATAACAGTCTAGGGATTATTAGATGATTCATAGAAGATCCTATGATATTGTAGGACGGGTTACGAGGGAGGAAAGCGGGGGAGAAAGAAGAACAAAAAGTTGTATCGGAGTATACGGCTATTGTTATAAACTACGGAGAACAACTCTTTTCCCTCGCCGGCTTGCAAATGAATTTACTGCAAATTGAATAGAGCTCTCTTTAGAACAGGTTGTAGTATCATCTTACTACTCAAAATATTATTTATATCTGATCCGTGAACATTTCATATTATAAAGGGAAGGATTTATATCTATAAATTTGATGACGTAGAAAAAAAAAATTAAACAATGTTAATAATATTGTCAGTAAATTCAGAAACCCAATCGTATATGTTTTAATGAATATAGATACAGGATTAATTTTTAATAAAAGGAAGATTGTCCGGGTGCAGTCAAAGAAAAATTCAAACAGTAAGAAAACTATTTTATCTGAACCAATGTCGTAAAGCTTCATAAGGGCTAAAAAAGATACAAACACTAAAATACCAAAATCCTTAGAACCCTAATTAATGCATCCTACTACGTTTCCAACAGAACACTACACCATGACCTACATATCTGTTTTGTCCTTGATCTCATACCAACCTTTGGTTCAAACCTTATCTAGTTCCACCCATCCCTACAGCCCTCCTAGAAGGTTGAAACGGCAGTGGCCAAGAGACTTATTAAAATAAAAATGGACAATTGGATTTCTGGCAATGGACAGATTCTCCACTCAAGTTGAGTGTTTGCGGCTTTAGCGCACTTGCTCAGCCTCCACGGGCTCATTACCAATGATGCGGCGAGAGGGATGCGCTGGGATCTTTTGAGCTCTGCTTTACCCCTCACACGTGGGGGATAAAATGGGCTCAGGGATTCTCAGGTCGATTGTGTAAATATTGTATATAGTATTTTATCATTATGTTATTTTATTTATTTATTTTTCATACAGATAGTTTGATTATGTTCATCTTGTTTATTATTTTGTTTGTATATATTTTCAGTGAGTTGTTTTTTTTGAACTTTTTTTTAATTGTTTTTTTTTAAATTTTATTTATTTATTTTATTTATTTTTTCATAAATCACTATTATCTATTGGCTACAGCTGTGTGGCAGATTGTAATATCTATCAATAAATAAATCTATCAATATAAAAATTTAAAAAAAATAAAACACTAAAATAAGATAACAAAGTTTTAAAATCCATTAAAAAAAAAATTTAACTAAGGTGTGAGAATTTATGATTAAAAATATGCGAAAATTATGAAGCAGATTGGAGGAAGATAGTCCGGGATAAGAATCAGCCTTGACGAAGCCCCCCAAAGTGGGGCGAAACGTTGGGACAACAAATAATTTTTTGTTACTATTTTGAAACCATTATTGACCCCCACTTGGACTATCTTTCTCCAATATATAATTATATGTTAACAAGTTGACAACGATTTGTTGTTTCAGCATTAAACCGTTAGGTAGGATTTATTTTCGTATCCTTCATTGAAATAAAAAAATAGTACTTCATTATATATATACATAATATATGAAATGTACTATATGTGTACTCTACTGAGTCTTTTGCCTTTGCTTGCCCTGTGGCATTATAAGGTGTTGATATGAGTCCAGTTTAAGTGGTTTAGTCTAGCTATAGCCTGTAGCTTAGGATTTTATTGATTTAAATTATTTATTTGATTTTTTTTTTATTTATTTGTTAATATTTACAACTGTATAAAAAAATACAACCAGTAAATTTGATCATAATGACATAATGATATGATACAGGATGTAGAGAAACTACCCAG
>NW_027108986.1:63819-68377 GCF_000696795.3 Halyomorpha halys
ATGTTCATCTTGTTTATTCTTTTGTTTGTATATATTTTCAGTGAGTTTTTTTTTAACTTTTTTTTATTTTGTTTTTTTTTAATTTTATTTATTTTTTTATTTTAGTATGTATGAGATCATTCATCACTATTATCTATTGCCTACAGCTGTGTGGCAGATTGTAATATCTATCAATAAATAAATCTATCAATATAAAAAAAAAATTAAAAAACCACTAAAATAAGATAACAAAGTTTTAAAATACATTAAAAAAAAAAATTGAACGAAGGTGTGGGAATTTATGATTGAAAATATGCGAAAATTTATATAAAAATAAAAAAAAAATTAAACAAAAATAAAAATAAGATATACAGTGAAACGTAAAATTAAATAAAAATTTCATAAAAGGTTTTATACAATCGATGAAAACGGATATAAAAACAAATAAAAAAGTAGAAATATAAAAATAGAGTAAACACGAAAAGAAAATGATAATAAAGGAAAATAATAAACTAAATAGGACACTCACTTTACTGTAAGGACAAAATGAAGCTGAAGTCGGATGAGAAGACAAACAGGATAGAAAAGTGGGGAGGGGAGGGATTGGCGGTTAACTAATACGTTACGTTTGAAAGTGAAATAATATATAATAATGTTAAAGTAAAGATAATATTAGGAAATATTTTAGACTACAATCCGCAGTCGAATCATGGCCTCCTCCAGCAGCCGCCATCCAATTCCGAAGCCCTAGAATATTTTTTGCATCAGCAGCAACACCATTGGCCCATCGCAGGTTTGGTCTTTCTCTTCTCCTGTTACCATGGAGTGCCTCCATCAGTAATTATCTTGGTGGATACTCACTGCCCAACTTAATGACTTGTCCTGCTCATCTCCGTCTTGCAATTTTCATCACTCGAACTATTTCAGACTCCTTGAATATAGTGTACATCTCCTGGTTTTTCCATCTTTTCCACTCTCCTCCGATGAGAACACCACCATATATACCTCTGAGGATTGTTCTTTCAGAGACTAGGAGTTCCTATTCACAAGCCCGGGAGGTAGTCCAAGTCTCACAACCATAGAGCATAAGACAAGAGCCCAAGAGGAGAAAAAAAGACAGCTATCTCACCCCAATTTTTGATTACTTTAATGAAAACTGTGTATAATTAATAGTCAAAACTGATGAGTCTGTCAAGTATAGGTAGGGGGAATAAAAAATGGCGGCTGTTTGAAAGCGATAAAAAAAAAATTAATTTTTCATTCGGAGCGCTATGTCTTAAAAAGTAGGAACACAAGAAAACCTAACAGAACCATTTGACGCACAGATGTCTATTAGCACTCAAATTAAAGCTAGTTTAATGGACTATATAGTAGTTTATGATGTTTATCTTCGTAGGAGTAATATTTTACATGAAATTCGCTAAAATAAATTGATTTATAGTTCTTCGAACAAATTTTCATTTGCCAAATTTATATTCATATGTGAATATCATCAAAACTACTACCCCTACGAAGATAAGTATCATAAACTACTTTATAGTAAGTTAAATTTTCTTTATTTTGAGTGTTGCCAAATTTATGTACCTCTTATGGATCCAGAGATATATTTTTTCAAAAATCCAACATTTTATACGAACAACTAGAAATTTTGTTCTTATATTAGATTTTGTGAGTTTATTTTATCAAATATCATAAAAATTACTACTCCTACAAAGATAAACACTATGGACTATTTTTTAGTAAATTTAACTAGCTTTAATTTGAGTGCTGGCAGATATCTTTGCGTCCAATAGTTTCTGAAATAAACGTTTTCATAAATCAAATTTATTGTCCGAATAATTATAAATCAATTTATTTTAGCAAATATCATTTAAACTACTTTTCCTGCGAAGGTAAAGGTCATACATTTCTTTATAGTCCATTAAACTAGCTTTAATTTGAGTGCTAATAGACATCTTTACGTCACATAGTTCCTGAGATATAGATTTCTCAAAATAAATTAACTAACTATTAATTTTTCAGTAGATTTTAAAGAAATTTTACTTTTTAAAAAGCTATATCTCAAGAACTATTGGACGTAACTAACTCTTTTATGACTTATATTTCAACAAATTTACTCTTCTTTAAATAATGTTCTCTTAGATTTTCTAGTGTTGTTGGTAGTTTTTATGATATAGAGCTCTGAATGAAAAATTAATGTTTTTTGAAGGTTTTGAAACAGCCGCTATTTTTTATTCCCCCCACCTATACTTGGCAGACTCATTAATTTCGACTATTAATTATACATAGTTTTCATTAAAGTAATCAAAAATTGGGGTGAGGTAACTGCCTTTTTTTCTTCCCGCTTGCTTGTACTAGCAAGACTGGGCGTACTATCGTCTTATAAAGACGAAGCTTTGATTTTGTGGAAAGAGCTCTGCTCTGGAACTAAAATAGCAATGATTTGTTGCTATGATCCTCCACCGAATCTCTTGTTCAGGTGCGTTGTCTTGAGTTACCAATGAGCCAAGATATACAAAAACATTAGTCTTCTCGAATTGGCATTCCTCGAAGGTTACCTCCTCTCCAGGCATAGGCACCTCTCCCGTAACCACATATTTTGTTTTTTCCGCATTGACTTCCAAGCCAAGTCTTCTCGTAGGACGAACCAGAGCAAAGAAAACGTCTGATAGAGCCTGGAAAGAACGTTCTATGATATCTATATCATCCGCGTAAGCCAGAAGCTGTTCGGATCTATTAAAGATGTCATTGGTCTGAATCCTAGCATCTCTTACTGCCTTCTCGAGTGCAATATCAAAGAGAAGGCAGTCAAAGGCATCTTCATGGCGTAATCGCATTATTGAGGGGAATTCCTCCGATCACTCTTCATCGATCTAAACCATGCAACTTTAAAAACAACTAAATACTAAATAGACTTTAAGATTTGGTTTTTATTTTAAAATACAATATGTTACATCGACATAGAAACAAACTAGGAAGTACTCAGCTGAAGACTGAAGTTACTTCATGTCTTAAACCTAATGAATAAATTCCAAACCAACCCTTAGGGCTGCATATAAATCCATAAAAGAAGACTAGAAAGGAGACGTTAGACTGTTAGAGGAAGACTATGTCCAATCAAATTTTGTGTTGATAAGAGGTGAGGACACAGAGAATTCATCTTATTCGGTATCCTAAAGTTAATAGGAGTTTTTAAGGAAGAGGATCTTATACCGTATAATATCGCAGATACATTGGACAATAGTGGGGGTATAAAATCCAAGTAAGTTGGGGAATAAAATCTATAAGGAAGAATGGAATATTAGTGACTGTGGACTGACTTACCATACATTGAAATTAAAAATAATTTATTATTCTGGGACTAGCTCCCATAAGAACAATCACAAAGTTAATTTTAATTTTATAATAGCATATATACACAGAAGAAAAAAAAATTAAAAAAACTAACTGGCTAAATACATAAAAACAAAACAAAAAGGTAGTTACAAAATATTTATACTATTATAATATTGGGTAAAAGGTAATTAAATAGAAGGGTTTTTAACGAGGGAAGGGTTGGTACAAGACCCTTGCTGGAGGGAATGGAGTTCCTGAGATATGCTCGAGTAAAAAAACTATTTATCATACAAAGCAGTTCGGTGAGGTGGAGGTGTCAAATAAACGGGACCTGGTAGTACGAGATTGGACTAAGGATTTGAATTGCTGGTTTTCTAGGATATAGGAGGTAGATAGAGCCACTTCAGCTCGGCGTAATACTGGGTTAAATGCGTATCTCTGCTAATCCCGAAAAAAATTATATAAAAACATAAGAGAGTTGGACAAATGTGGGTATTCGGTGATGTTACGACATGTACCTGCCTGATGGCCACTTCTTGCCTTAAGTAGTGATAAAATTGAAACATGAGACTAGGTTAAAGAGACAAAGAATAGGTCATTTCCTCTGGTTCCAAAGCGGCCTGTTAGGTCAACCTAAATAGGCCATGTGGTCTTAAGAACAATTATATAATTATATTGGAGGAAGATAGTTGACCGTATGAAGCAGATTGGAGGAAGATAGTCCGGGATAAGAATCAGCCCTGACGAAGCCCTCCAAAGTGGGGCGAAACGTTGGTTGTCAATAAATATTTTTTGTTACTATTTTGAAACCTTTACTGACCGCCACTTGGACTATCTTCCTCCAATATATAATTATATGTTAACAAGTTGACAACGATTTGTTGTTTCAGCATTAAACCGTTAGCTAGGATATTTATTTATTTTTTTCGTATCCTTCATTGAAATAAAAAATTAGTACTTCATACATATATAATATATGAAATGTACTATATGTGCACTTTACTGAGTCTTCTCCCTTTGATTGCCCTGTGGCATTATAAGGTGTTGATATGAGTCCAGTTTAAGTGGTTTAGTCTAGCTATAGCCTATAGCTTAGGATTTTATTTATTTGTTGACATTTACAACTGTATAAACAAATACAACCAGTAAATTTGATCATAATGACATAATGATTTGATACAGGATGTAGAGAAACTACCCAGTAGTAGAACTCTAAAAACAGTTTACAATATAAGGTCACGAG
>NW_027108986.1:68562-71044 GCF_000696795.3 Halyomorpha halys
TATTTATATGACTTAAATAATAAAAAATATAAAAAAGTATTTATATGATTATTTGACAAACCAGCTGTAGAGTTTATCCATGCGAATGATATTTCTATTTAATCCGGAGATTGAAGAGTGACATTAAGAGCAGGGTCAGCGGATAGCCGCTATGATAATGAAGAGGAAAGTCATTAGACAGGACAGGGGAGAGGGAGGAGGAGAGAGGAGAAGGGGACAGGACGGGGGAGGAAAGTCCTTTGGACACAGGACCCTCGCCGGCAGGACTAATGGTGGTCCTGATTAAGGACCAAAGAGCCGCGATAGCTCAGCCTTGGAATAATCTCTTAACGACCAAGTATTCCTCTGTCGGTGGCGTTCCTTGTTATGGTTTTGTTTGTCCTCTACCGGGCACCCTCTACGCTTCTCTACAGTTCTAAATCCTTTTTCGGTTTGTCGGAGCGGCATCGAGTGGTCTTTAAAGGCCTGCTTGGTTTTCTTTTAATATTATATTTAATAAGGGAGCTAAAGGATAGAAAAATACTCTACTTCAATCCTTTTGAGTCAGGTTTTCTAGATTTTTTTTTCTCTTTTCCTTTTCCATTATGTTATTTCAATCGAAAACGGACTAATTATCAAGGAAATAATTATATATATTATTTTTTATTCAGTAATAGATGATATATTTTTTTAAATGGCCCTAATTGGAGAGCTCTCAGCTACTATGTATGACGGCCTACACTAAAAGGAGCTTAGTTGGTTAACATGTGAGGGATTAATGCCATTCCACAGTTTGATATTATTGTTTTGTTTCTTTAAAATTATATCGTATTATTATTTTAAATTATTGACTCCTTAAAAACATTGTTTTTTTAAGCATATAACTTTTCTCCTATTTTAATTTATTTATTGCTATTTACAACTTATAGTACATTTAGTAAATTTAATCTCAGTTAAAATGGAGTATTACAGGCGTGTAGAGAAACTACCCATTGGTAGCACTCTAATGACGTTTTACATTAGCAGGTCTAGTAGGACGTCTCGGATGATTGTCAGGAATGGAAGAGGAAGCAAGGTTAGGAACTAGTGAGTTTGGGTGGTTAGGGAGCTTATAATGGAATGATTGATATCAGGTTTGGGCTAGATCGGTTACATAGGGAACATTAAGGTCTTTATGTATGATTTTATTTGTGACAAATTAAGGAGCATTGAGGATTTTACGAAGGTTTAGTGGAGCCCCAAAGCTCAACTCCGTATACGATTGGCCTTATTACAGTCATGTAGATCAGTTTTTTGTAAGTTTAGACCATTCTAGTAAGTGCAGTAATAGTCGAAATCGACGTGCTGTTTCCTGTCTCTTCAGTCTTGTGTGAGGATTCCAGGTTAGTTGTTTGTCCAGATGTAGTCCAAGGTAGCGGATCTGTTCGACAGGGGTAAGATTCGGGTAAGAACCAAATTTAGGATTGGTTGGGATGTCAGCTGTATAGACGGTGTAGAGGATGGGACGAAAGAAAAATTCTGCGCCGAATATTTGGCTGTGTCAAGGTTGGCGAGAATTAGAGGAGGTGAACCAACAGGGAGTTCTGCGAGCTGTTCGGTGAAGGAGATGTGATGCGGCACATAAGGCTAGGGAGGCAGCGCTATGATGTCAGTTGATGAGATCCCGAGCAGGTTGCTGGAATGTAGGCGGCATCGGACCAGAGGAAGAGGAAGGCCAAGGCTGAGATGGGAGAATGCCGTCATCAGGGATTCCAGAGAACTTCTGAGCATTTGCGACTGGAGAGCGGTCGCACAAGACCGTGCTATATGGCGAAGGCTCATTGAGGAGGCCGAGGTCCAAACTGGGCTGTAGTGCCGCAGATAGATAGATAGATAGATAGTATCGATATTGATATTATAGAAATATCGATATTTAGTCTCCGATATCAGTTATTTCAACCTTTATATTAAGTAACATATAATATCGGAATATCGATATTTTTCTCCGATAAAATTGGAATATCAGTTTTCCAAAAAAAAAAAAATAGTAAATTAAAACAATATTGGTAATATGCCCACCAAAAAAAATAATGCTATATTTTAACGAAATATTATCAGTAATATCTATCAATACCTAGCCTAGTAATATCGATATTAAACCGTGCCTAGGATAGTCCGATATTATTAAATAGAAATAGTAATCCTCTATTTAAGGTTATTAAAGAAAATAGAGAATATATTCGTGAGTAAATATGTAAATATTTTTTTTCTGCAAACAATTATATTTTAGTTCATATTTGATATTTTTATGTTATGGTTGTCAAGATGTTGCTTTGCTTCAGCCTTATCAAGAAATTTTTAAATGTTTTGATTAGGTGTGACATAAATAAAGTCTTCCTATGATATGATATTGCTATGTATTGACAATCCGGGGTATTATTAAGGTGTTTCGTCATCTGCCCCTATACCTGGTCAGGGTATCCTTCTGGGAAGCTTTTAGCATCCTCGGATATGAAAACGTCTG
>NW_027108986.1:71370-72989 GCF_000696795.3 Halyomorpha halys
CCCAAAACTCAACTCCGTATGTTCAGATTGGCCTTATTACAGTGATATAGATTAATTTTTCGTAAGTTTAGACCATTTGTCCAGTAAGTGCTGTAATAGTCGAAATCGACGTGCTGTTTCCTGTCTTTTCAGTCTTGTGTGAGGATTCCAGGTTAGTCGTTTGTCCAGATGTAGTCCAAGGTAGTGGATCTGTTCGACAGGGGTAAGATCCGGGTAAGAATCAAATTAAGGATTTGTTGGGATGTCAGCTGTATAGAAGGTGTAGAGGATGGAACCGAGGATACTACCTTGAGGAACACCAACGGACTGAGAATAGAGAGATGAATAGGAACCAAAGCTACAAGACACTAATCCAGTCCTCACTTACGGATCGGAAGCCTGGACTCTGACAAGTGCTGAAGAAAAAGAAATTTTAATATTCGAAAGAAAAATTCTGCGCCGAATATTTGGTTGTGTCAAGATTGGTGAGAATTGGAGGAGGCGAAACAACATGGAGGTCTACGAGCTGTTCGGTGAAGGAGATGTGCTACTAGTACATAGGAATATATTATTTAATAATTATTATTGCATTAATTTTTTTTATATCGATATTTTTGATATTGCTAACTGATATCTATGTTAGTATCGATATCGATATTTTACTTCCGATATCCCTTCCCTACTATGTAACCGGTTTTATAAAAAAAAAAATCTTAATCGGGCTTTAACATAGCTCCTATATTCAGGATACATCAAAAAAATAAATCATGTGGCAACGCATGAGAACAACGTGCCGTCAGCGATAACTAACATTAGGTTGCACGTGGTGGCACGCCATCAATCATCATATAACTTAAGCTGTTCATAATTTTCCAATGTCTTAGACCTTGAATTTAATATGCTCATTACCTCACTAAGGAGAAGCCAAAAGGATAGTAATGTGCTATAGTGTTTAAAAGGAATATGATCTGGGTGCGGGCAAAGTAACTCGAATAGAAAATAAACTATTTATTGTGAGCAACGTTTCGCCCCACTTTGCAGGGCTACTTCAGGGCTAAAAATAATATAAACAACTAAAATAATATAATAAAGTAAGAGGCTAGATAAAATTATGTAGAAGTAAACTTAGGTCTGGTTAAATATTAATATCTAATACAAATTTTCACATATTTAATAAGATTACCAGTGACGCAGTGAGAGGGGTGCACTGGGATCTCCAAGAGCTCTGCTCTACCCCTCATGTCTCAGGCACAAGGTGGGCAAGAGAATCCTCCAGTCCAGAATGTAAATATTGTACCTATTATTGGAAGAAGATAGTTGACTGTATGATGTAGATTGTAGAAAGATAGTCCGACGGTCAATAAAGGTACCAAAGTAGTAAGAGAAAACTATTGTTAACTGACGTTTCACCCCACTTTGCAGGGCTGATAAGAATGATGTTCTGTTACCAACTGACCAACAGTTGGAAACAGAACATCATTCTTATCAGCCCTGACGAAGCCATGCAAGGTGGGGCGAAACGTTGCTCACAATAAATAGTTTTCTTCTACTATTTTGGTACCTTTATTGACCTTCGGACTATCTTCCTCCAATTGTACATAATAGTGTAAATATGATTTATGATTATTATTAGAGAGAGG
>NW_027108986.1:74115-75507 GCF_000696795.3 Halyomorpha halys
ATCTGGCCATCTTCAGGGACAATCTACTACAAAACAGCTTTTATTACATGTATGATCCTACAAACATTTCAAAATACTTAACATTATTATTTATAATTTACCTTACCTTAATACAACTTTGAAACTATATAATTTAAAAAGCTCTAACTCCATGAAGGTCAAAAACATCAATTTCTATGAAACATTAAAAACATTAGGTAAACAAAAAAAAATATGTTTTACCTAATGTTTTTAATGTTTCATAGAAATTGATGTTTTTGACCTGGGCAGAATAGCCTGCATGGAGTTAGAGTTTTTTAAATTATATAATTCCAAAATTGTATTAAGGTAAGGTAAATTATAAATTATAAGTATTTTGAAATGTTTGTAGGATCATACATGTAATAAAAGCTGTTTTGTAGTAGATTGTCCCTGAAGATGGCCGGATTGGCCGAAACGTCGGACTTATAAGAGAAATAAAAGGTTTTGAGAATGTAATGGATAAAATTTGAATTATTTATTTTAAAAAAATTATATTTTTATTTTAGTATGAATGTGATCAGTTATAACTATTACCTATTGCCCAAAAATGGCAGATTGCAATATTCATCAATAAATAAAGTATTGAAAAAAATATTATTAAATTATATAAATTTTTACATATCAAAAATCATATTTAGCTACAATCCAGTTTTCTGTAGCTGCAATTCAGTATTACCTATTCTCTTACTATGTTATATTATTTAAGTTGTTTGTATCCGTTTAGCCCTGATAAAGCCTTGATAAACGTTGGGTATTATAATTTTTTTTACCGCACCCGAGTAAGATGGTCATTTTTTTTATGGTCTTATTTTTAAGATTTTTTTTTAATAATATTTTTTAGCATTTCTTCAACATTTTTATCTAAAATGTAAGAAATTTCATTATAAACGTAGGCGTACCAGAAACGGTGATGAGGTTAGTTTTAACGAAAAATAAATATAAACTTCAAACAGATAAGGCAAACTATGAGAAAATCATTTTTCCAGAAAGCTATAAGTCAGGAAAAACAATGTAAAGAAGAAAACAAATAAAAAAAAAAAAAACCATGAATAAAGAAACTGCTGAGAGACTCGATTAATAAAAAGATGCATAAATTTTTAAGGTCTCCTAAAGAGAAGAGAGGGAAGAGAAGTTACTTTGTTTTGAGCCGGGCTCCGATATATTGAATATTTAAAGAGGAAAGGTCGACTTCCAAGACAACCTTCGTAGCTAAGCCATCTCTGATTTAGAAACTCTCTCATCCCCTAATAGCACAAGCGCCTAAATCGACTCCCGACGCAAAATCCGACCAACTTGGACCATTCAATCCGAGTAACTCATCCAAACGCTTGCTTATGCGCGAATTTTCCATTGTTTGACAAACGTGTAGAG
>NW_027108986.1:76652-77684 GCF_000696795.3 Halyomorpha halys
TGTATCATGTTACTATGTCACCTACAGCAAATTTACTTGTTGTATATATGTGTATACAGTTGTAAATAACAATAAATAAATTATTTAAAAAAAAAATTCAAGGTTGTACTTCGGGGGTTTTGATAAACTTTTTCTTGGACACCAAGTCATCTTTTTTCTTTTTTCTTTTTACTTTCAGTATAACAAATCTATAAGAGTCTAATATTTTTATGTGTTTATACTTCTTAACTTCTAAATAGTTCATATTGGGGGGATTGGTAAATTTAAATAAACGTATATATTTCTCGTAGCACTCTAATATCATTTCTATATCAGAAGGTCTGTTTGCCATATACTTTTCAGGCGTCTAGGAAATTGTCAGGAATGGAGGAGGAAGCAAGGTTAGAAACTCATGGATTTGGATGGTTAGTGAGTTTATAATGGAAGGATTAATATCTTTTTAGGGCTATATAAGGGGAACATTAAGGTCTTTATAGTTGATTTTATTTGAGACAAAGAAAGGAGCATTGAGGATTTTGGACTGTAAGGATTGGATACGCCAGGAATGCAAAGGTTTAGTGGAGCCCTAAAGCTCAACTCCGTATTTCCAAATAGGCCTTATTATAGTCGTTTAGATCAGTCTTTTGTAATGAATTGAAAGACCATTTGTCTAGTAAGTACGGTAATATTCGGTAATAATAAATTCCAACAAATCCCATGAAATTACCTTTACCTTCGTCGTAAACCTACTGATTGTCCTACAGTTTCATTTAACGATGTTACTCTTACCCCTGTCGAACAGGTCCGCTACCTTGGACTACATTTGGACAAGTGATTAACCTGGAATCCTTATAACAGACTGAAAAGACGTCGATTTCGACTATTACAGCACTTACTAGACAAACGGTCTAAACTTCCAACACATTACAAAAGACTGATCTACATGACTCTAATGTAATGGGGCTCCACTAAACCTTCGAATTCCTCTCGTATTCAATCCTTGCAATCCAAAATCCTTCGTAAAATCCTCAATGCTCCTTACTTTGTCACAAA
>NW_027108986.1:79869-80442 GCF_000696795.3 Halyomorpha halys
GGTTCCTTCCCAAGATTTTCAAGTGTATATGAAACATACTACATATTTACCTATTGTGTTATTTTGTACAGTTGTAAATTACATTAAATAAATAAGTAAAAAAAAAAAGTATTTAGTATGAGAGTAGTCGTACTAATTTTTATTTAATCATCACGAAGAGACCCTTCACCTCCAAATATTTCTAGTTGAATCCACATAGAACGGATATATCAAAACATATTTCACCGTATACCTTCAAGTACGAATGATAGAAAAAGGTAGTATCCAATCTGAATTATATAACCATACGTAATACAATTTATTAATTTAATGTGTTTTCTGTTCTTATTGCTTCGCGTCGTTTTTCGATTTTGTGCTTTTTAAATATTGCTCGATTTAACTCTGTTAAAGTCCCGTCTTCCCGTTATAAGCGAATATTGCAAAAGTGATATAGAACCGTCGCTCCCCGAGGGTCTTAGTGAGGCGGGTCTGGCGGGAACAAAAAAAAAAAAAAAAATTAAATTACTTTTTTGAAAGAGAATTTAATAAATCAGACAGTGGTCAACATAAGTACATAATAATATAATGATGACA
>NW_027108986.1:80492-85337 GCF_000696795.3 Halyomorpha halys
TTTTAATTATATTATCATTTATTTATCATCTTTCCTCTTTTATTATCATTTAGTCTTCTATAGTAATATGTATATATGTATTAAATGAATATAATCATAAAGGAGATTACGAAAAAAAAAAATTCATGTACTCAATTCGATTAATATTTCATTTACGTTTTGCACTTTATAAAACCATGTTGTTTTTTCTGTTTTCGAGGGATCGGAGAAAAACAAAAAAAAAACTGATTTTTACCGTAAGTCCTCTATTCTCTTTTACTCGCTCTCACTATCCTAATATTTTTTTAGAAGAAGAAAAAAATCAAGTACCATATCCAAGACAATATTTCAATAGTATACATTTATCATTTCCCAGTAAAATGTACGAAAAAAAAACTTCAGTACTAATGGTAAAAAAAGCGAGTACTCAATTCGATTAATATTTCATTTACGAATTGTATCTTATTAAACCATGTTATTTTTTATTTTTTTAGAGAGATTGGAAAAAAAATTTTAAATTTGATTTTTCCTTCGTCGTAAACCTTATGACTGCCCTACAGTTTCATTTAATGATGTTGCTCTTACCCCTGTCGAACAGATCCGCTACCTTGGACTACATTTGGACAAGCGATTAACCTGGAATCCTCACACCAGACTGAAAAGACTGGAAACTGCACGTCGATTCCGACTATTACAGCACTTACTAGACAAACGGTCTATACTTCCAACACATTATAAAAGACTGATCTACATAACTGTAATAAGGCCAATCTGGACATATGGAGTTGACCTTTGGGGCTTCACTAAACCTTCGAATTCCTCTCGTATTCAATCCTTACAATCCAAATCCTTCGTAAAATCCGCAATGCTCCTTACTTTGTCACAAATAAAATCATACATAAAGACCTTAATGTTCCCTATGTAACCGATCTAGCCCGAACCAGATATCACTCCTTCCATTATAAACACCCTAACCACTCAAACCCCCTAGTTTCTAATCTTGCATCCTCTTCCAATCCTCCGAGGCGCCTGAAAAGAAAATGGCCACGAGACCAGCTAATGTAAAATGTCATTAGAGTGCTACCAATGGGTAGTTTCTCTACACGCCTGTAACACTCCAATTTAACTTAGATCAGATTTACTAAATGTATTATAATGTACAGGTGTAAATAGCAATAAATAAATATTATAAAAAAAATAAATAAAACATTTGATTTTTACTTTTGCTACCTATATTTAGAATATATAGTAAAGGAATTATTGCAACATTTGGATTATAGTTTTGAATAATTAAGGACTTAATCCTTAAACAGCAAACTGTACATTAAACATGACAAAAATAATTAACTAAAAAAAGGTTTTGAACATGAATATTTTCTGTTTTTATTTCTAATTAATTACTTATATATAGGTTTTATTTTCCACTTCTTCACTTTATTTTTATTCATTTTCATTCTATACAATTATTAACTTTAATCATTCTGTTTATATTTTCTCTTTTTTTTATTTTTATGTATTCAAGTGTTGTTATATTGTTCTTAGCCCTGATGAAGGCTAACTGCCCGAAACGTCGGTCGTTTTTACAACTTATTGATCTTATTTTCTGACCGCACCCCCAATTATATATTAAATTAGTGTATGTGAGAGATACTGAATGGAGATAGGTGTGGAAGGAGCTAGGACAGAGATAGCAAACAATTACAGGACCGACACGAATAGACTGGGCGGGAAGCAATTGACTTCAACTGCAATTGTCTGCAATCATCCCATTCAATTACCAGGCACAAAATGCAATTCACTACAAGGCCTCAGTCCCTTAGGTTATACCTCCTTCAGGAAATGCATTTAATACTTAAAGATATGAAAACAATATTATTAAATAAAATAAAGCCTATTAGGTATTAAAGCAAGTATACTTCAGTATTCCTATATATATTTTATTGTAGGAAATTTTCTGGATAGCAGTCAATAAAGATGCAAAATAGTAAAAAAAAAAAAAAACTATTTAGTGACAACCAACGTTTTGGCCCACTTTGCAGTGTTTTTTTAGGGCTAAAGGAAAACAAGATAAAAACATTGTAAGATTAGAATACATATCCAACGAGAGCAAAAAAAGTGGAACATACTAGTTTTAAAAAGATCAAAAAATAAAAATAATTATAAAATATTAATAAACATAATATAATATTTTGAGACAGACAAAGTTATAAAAAGAACCAAAGTACAGATATATCATACTATAAGAACATTACACTAGTCTGAAAAAAAAATGCTCAGTCTGAAGAAATCTCTTGTGCACAACTGGTGCATGTCGGTCTTTCACACTGGTGGCAATTCTTTTTTTTTTAAAAAAGCCTGAATATAGCCCAGAAATTTACGAAATACAATTTATAGTAAATGATACCTAATGAAGTTCCTGCCCCTTCAAGCCTACGTTTCGCTAGTTCTGTTAATTTTTTCCTTCTAGGAAAAAACATTTTTATGGGTTAAATACACTTGGCGCACGTGAGAAAAATCCTCACAACTTGAATATTTTTATTGCAGCCTCAGTCGCGCGTGAGATAATGTCTCATGAGAAGGGTATATTGTCAGGGGAAAGATAAGCGTTGGACGCTTACCCAGAGCTGCTAGAGTGGTGAAGGGCGAGGTATTGAAGAAAGAGACTGTGAACTACTAGTACAAGAGCCGGGAAGAAAAAAAGGCAGTTATCTCACCCCAATATTTCATTACTTTAATGAAAACTATGTATAATTACTAGTCAAAATTGTTGAGTCTGCCAAGTATAGGTAGGGGGAATAAAAACCTGTTTCAAAACCTTAAAAAAACATTAATTTTTCAGTCGGAGCTCTATATCTTAAAAACTACCAACAACACTAGAAAATCTAAGAGAACATTATTTAAAGAAGAGTAAATTTGCTGAAACATTAGCCCTAAAAGAGCTATTTACGTCCAATAGTTCTCGAGATATAGCTTTTTAAAAAGCAAAATTTCTTAAAAATCTACTGAAAGATTAGTAGTTAGTTAATTTATTTTGAGCATTCTATATCTCAGGAACTATGTGACTATGTCTATTAGCACACAAATTAAAGCTAGTTTAATGGACTATAAAGAAGTTTATGACCTTTACCTTCGTAGGAATAGTAGTTTTCATATTTGCTAGAATAAATTGATTTATAGTTGTTCGGACAATAAGTTTGATTTATGTAAAAATTAATTTCAGAAACCATTGAATGTACAAATGTCTGTCAGTGATCAAATTAGAAGTAGTTAAATTGACTACAAAATAGTTAATTATGTCTATCTTTGTAGGAGTAGTAGTTTTTATGATATTTGACAAAATAAACTCACAAAATTTCTAGTTCTCCTTATAAAATGTTGGATTTTTGAAATAATATATCTCTAGACCCATAAGACGTACATATGTCTGCCAACACTCAAAATAAAGGAAATTTAAAATACTTATCTTCGTAGGGTTGTAGTTTTTATGATATTCACATATGAATATAAATTTGGCAAATGAAAATTTGTCCCAACAACTATAAATTAATATATTTTAGCGAATTTCATGTAAACTATTACTCCTACAAAATTAAACATCACTTTATAGCTCATTAAACTAGCTTTATTATTAAACTAGCTTTATTATTAAACTAGCTTTAGCTATATAAAGCACGAAACATGGGCGTTGATGACCTCAGGGTTTTACGCCCTTAAGCCCCAGACAACAACAACAACTAGCTTTAATTTGAGTGCAAATAGACATCTGTACGCAAATGGTTTTTGAGATATAAATTTTTCGAAATAAATTCACTAACTACTGATCTTTTAGTACGTCCCATACATTTTTATGAAATGTTGCTTTTTAAAAAGCTATATCTCGAAAAATATCTAACGTAAATAATTCTATTATGGCTCAATTTTAGCAAATTTACTCTTCTTTAAATGACATTCTCTTCGGTTTTCTTGTGTTGTTCCTACTTTTTAAGATATAGAACTCCGAACCAAAAATTAGATTTTTTTATCGCTTTGAAATAGCCGCCATTTTTTATTCCCCCTATCTATACTTGGCAGACTCATCAATTTTGACTATTAATACTACATAGATAGCGTTCATTAAAGTAATCAAAATTGGGGTTAGATATCTGCTGTTAAGGTCATTGTGAATAAGTTTATTAGTAACGTAATAAGGAGCATCAAGGATTTTACGTAGGATTTTGGATTGTAAGGATTGGATGCGGGAGGAATTTGATGGTTTGATGGAGCCCCAGAGCTTAATTCATATGTCCAAATTGGTCTGATTATCGTAGTGTATACTATTATTTTGTAGTGAATGGAAGTTTAGAGCGTTTGTCAAGTAAGTGTTGTAGTAGCAATCGGAATCTACGAGTAGTTTCTTGTCAAGTAACTCTCTTGTCTAGATGGAGTCCTAAGTATCGAATTTGTTCAACAGGCGTTAGTGGAGTATTTAGAAAGGATTCACAAGTAAAAATAAAGTACCTTTATTTCCTTATGTGATTTTAATAATTCTTGGGTCCTTAGATCTGTGTAATCCAAAAAAATAAAAAAATAAATTATTGTTATATATGTTCGATCATAGATTGATTGGTACGCTGTGTGATGTAACAACCTAATCTAATTGGGCAGCATGGTTGAATATAGCATTTCTGTCTATAAAGTATATATAAAAAAGAAATAATAATAATATAAGTATACTAGTAGATCGACTAGAAACTAGTTACTAATAAATATAAACAAGTGTGCTATAGTTCTAAATACAGATCTAGACCAATAAATTGTTGATAATAGTCGTTAGAACTAATCATAAATATGGTGAAGAGATAGGTGCAAAAGGTAAAACAGATAGGT
>NW_027108986.1:85638-87249 GCF_000696795.3 Halyomorpha halys
CTTTTCACTTATATTATATTTACATACATTGTCAAAATAGTTTTAGTTTTTTAGCTCTGATGAAGTACTACACAGTGGGGCGAAACTTCGGAAAATAAATAATTTTTTTTTCTCTTTAAAAACAATTTTGATCCTTTTTCTCAACTTTATTCTTTTTAAACTTCCGACGTTTCGACCACTTAGTTCATTTTCAAGGATTCCTACAAACAGCTCCTTTTAATTACTTTTATAACAATTTCACTATTTCCTTCACTTACATACTGATTTTTTCATTTTTTCCTATAAAATTCTTTAAATGCCGGCTAATTGCCTTTGTCCTATCTTTAAATAATTAATCATTAAAATAATATCACAATAACATGAAAAAATTTTTTGTCTTTTCTTTTTTAAAAAAAAATAGATTCCTACTTACAAATTCTTCTATAAAATACCTTCCCAAATTTAAAACTTTTACTAACCACTTTTCTTACTATTATTTTCATTTGCAAACTCCAAACAGAACCTACCTTCAACAGGTTAGGACTCTGTTATCACCTTATCATATAACATAATTTTTTCTTTAAATATTAATTTACATTTTCAATTTAATTTAATTAACATTTATTACTAATTTTTCGGCTTACAACATAAACATTTTTTTTATACACTTAAATTCTATAGTTAGTTTATTCCTATTTTATGTGTATTTCATTCACATATAAATTTATCCCCCCCTTTTATTTTATTTATTTATTTAATTTATTTTTTAATTCATTTATTTCTCTATTCACACTTTTATTATTGCATTTTTATTCCATTCATATACTTGTACTATTTTAGGATAAAGCAATTTTTTAGTAAAGCAATAACAATAACGGATAAAATTAAATTGATAAAAATAAAAGATAAATTGTTTAATATGTTTCAAGAAAACTTTTATCCTAAAAAAATAATAAGGAAAATATGGGAAATAAATATCAAAAAATCCAGAATAAAAGAAATAGACAAAAATAAAAATAAAAATGAAAATATGATAAAAGCAAATAAGCAATTCTATAGTTGTAACTATATAAAAGTATAACGTTCTAAATTTTGAGACACAAGAATAATTTTAGTTTACTTTCTCTCCGAATACTTTTTTCCTTTCATTAACAACAGAGAACAAACCCGATTGTGACGATGTCAAAGCCTACTCCATTCCTGCCAAAGGGTCCAGTCATTTGTTGTGGAGGGTCCGGGAACCGATGATAGGAAACTCCATTGAGCCGGCCCCCGGGCTTCTCGTTCATAATGATCAGGCAACAGGCCGTGTCGGTTTTAATGAACTTCCGCCTCCGACTGCTTCGAATAACGTCCTTTGAACGAACCATAGAAAAATATTAAGTTGACTTTAAGGATAACCCTCTTCAGACCTTAGAGGGGATCTTTTGACCGGTCAGCGGGCAATAAGGAAGTGGTTTTTAGCTCGAGAGGACGGGGAAAACATTCGGCGATATTAGGATCCGGGCATTTGAGGGAGCCGACGAATTAAAGCAGACTCGAAGAGGAGTCTTCTTCAGCATTGAGAAAGAGAAGAGTGACCTGGAGGACACTTGCGGAGTAAGCAGCCTGTAGAGTAAACAGTACGAGGAA
>NW_027108986.1:89064-90103 GCF_000696795.3 Halyomorpha halys
TTCTAATTGTATAAAAATACTTTCGGATATTAATCGTTTGTCGTGGTTAGGGACAGAAGCTAGTCTTATTTATTTATTTATTGCTATCTACAACTGTATTTACATAAAAATAATAATAGGAGATTCGTCCTTGTATACTTTTGGAAAAATTATTTCAGAAACTACTTTTTGCCTTCTTTAGTATGTAATTTTTTATGAGGGTCGGTGAAAATCTTCATAAAACCCTCGTACCCATCCGTGTGTGGGATTTACCCACTAAAACCACTGCCCTACACATGTCCATTCCTCTCCACTAGACATCATAGTACAAGAACCCAAGAGGAAAGCCCATTTTACTTTGATGAAAATTATCTATAATTAATAGTCAGAATTGATGAGTCTGCCAAGTATAGGTAGGGGGAATAAAAAATGGCAGCTTTTTCAAAGCGATACAAAAAACTAATTTTTCATTCGGAGCTCTATATCTTAAAAAGTAGGAACAAAACGAGAAAACCGAAAAGAGAAAGAGAATGTCATTTAAAGAAGAGTAAATTTGCTAAAATATGAGCCCTAATAGAATTATTTACTTTAAATATTTTCCGAGATATAACTTTTTAAAAAGCAACATTTCATAAAAATGTATGGGACGTACTGGATGATCAGTAGTTAGTGAATTTATTTTGAAAAATTCATATCTCAAAAACCATTTGATGTACAGATTTCTATTAGCACTCAAATTAAACCTAGTTTAATGAGCTACAAAGTAGCTTATGATGTTTATCTTCGTAGGAGTAATAGTTTACATGAAATTTGCTAAAATAAATTTATTAATAGATATTCCGACAATTTATGATTTGCCATTTTTTTATTCATATGTCGATATCATAAAAATTACTACCCCTACGAAGATAAGTGTTATAAACTACTTTATAGTAAGTTAATTTTCCTTTATTTTGAGTGGTGGCTGGCATATGTGCGTCTTATGGATCTAGAGATATATTTTTCAAAAATCCAACATTTTATACGAACAACTAGAAATTAACATTTTGTGAGTTTATTT
>NW_027108986.1:93283-95565 GCF_000696795.3 Halyomorpha halys
AAGACCTTAACATCCCATTCGTTGCAGATTTGACCCAAAACAGATATGCGTCTTTTCATTCCAAACTCTTTACCCATCCTAATCCATTAACTCTTAATCTTTCATCCTTAACATCCCTGATAATCCTCCGAGGCGTCTGAAGAGAAGATGGCCACGGGACCTTCTAATTTAAACTAATGCTTGAAGTACCACCAATGAGTGGTTCCTTCCAAGATTTTCAAGTGTAAATGAAACATACAAAACATTTACTTATTGCATTTATTACTTGTACAGTTGTAAATCACATTAATAAATAAATAAAAATTTCCATTTAACCATTTCATTCCACTTGACAATTTTATTCCATTTAATTGGCAATTTTACTCTCCCTATTTTATTCTATCAGAGCTCCCCTCTCCAGTGACGAATCAAACGAATTTATCATTAGATAGCAATGTAAATTCGAACCGTAGGTAGATAGATAAATTAGCATTGTAAACAGATAAATTTTTTTTTAAAAAACTAATATATATACATATATATATATTTAAAAAACAAAAAGTCAGTTAAAAAATATACTTACTTAAAGAAATAAGTTAAAAGAAATAATTTAATGAATAAATCAGTTAAGGGGATAAATAAGTTAAAACACAAATAAACAGGTTCCAAACACAATAAATAATCACAGAGCTAATTCCCATGCAGATGTAATTTCTATACATGATCCTCAAACAGTCCAAAATAATGTTTCCCACCAAGATGGCAATATCCCCGATGCTAACACCTAGGCCTTCTAAGAAGCTCCTTGTTCTATCTGGTATTGTTCCGCAAGACCCTAACCTCTCACGACGAAATCCCTCTCTCTGAAGGTCTCGTGGAATTTTACTAAAAAGGGACGCATTTTTCATATATTTCCTTCTTTTCTTTATGAATCACCATATTATGAACACTTCCATAGGAATTAGATTACCGTGTTTACGAAAGCCACGTAAAACATTTTCAAGGTCAGCTCAAAATGCTGCCATCTAGTGAGAGTAAAAAGAGCTAAGTACCCCTGTGCGAGTGAGGACAAATACCATTGAGCAAGGATGTAGGACTTAGAGTGAACTCAAAATACCTTAGAGCAACCTTTTTGCTTACAGTCAATTATCACTCAGGTTGAGTGAATAATAAAGCAAAAATCCACCATTTTGTGAGTTTTTTTTTTGTCAAATATCATAAAAACTACTACTCCTACAAATATAAACATAATTAACTATTTTGAAGTCAATTTAACTTGCTTTAATTTGAGCGCTGGCAGACATCTGTACGTCCAATGGTTTCTGAAATGAAGTTTTTCATAAATCAAACTTATTGTACGAACAACTATAAATGAATTTATTTTAGCAAATATCTACTACTGTAAACTACTATTCCTATGATGCTAAAGGTCATAAATTTCTTTATAGTCCATTAAACTAGCTTTAATTTGAGTGCTAATAGCCATCTGCACGTCAAATAGTTCCTAAGATATAGATTTCTCAAAATAAATTAGCTACTAATCTTTCAGAAGGTTATTAAGAAATTTAACTTTTTAAAGAGCTATATCTCGAGAACTATTGGACGTAAAAAGCTCTTTTAGGGCTAATATTTCAGCAAATTTACTCTTCTTTAAATAATGTTCTGTTAAATTTTCTAGTGTTGTTTGTTGTTTTTAAGATATAGAGTTCCTGGCTTCTCCTTCATTACCTAATAATCCTCCTAGGCGTCTGAAAAGAAGATGGCCTCGGGATCTTCTCCTCTAGAATGTAATTGGAGTTCTATCAATGGGTAGATTCTCCACATGTTTGTATCATGTCACTATCTCACCTACAGCAAATTTACTTGCTTAACATGTATAACAATGTTATACAGTTGTAAATAACAATAAATAAATTATTAAAAAAATTTACTTTAAGTATAACAAATCTATCGATTCTAATATTTTTATACTACTGAGTACTAATATTTCCCTCCTCTAAGACACAACCCCTGATGAAGACCTGAAACTCATGTCGAAACGTCGGCATAAAATAAATAAATATGGTTTTGTTTATTTATGTTGTTCTTTGCTGATCGCACCCCCCGACAAACTTCTTCAAGCTAATATTTTTATGTGTTTATACTTTTTAACTTCTAAATAGTTCATATTGGGGGGATTGGTTAATTTAAATAAACGTATATATTTCTTTTTTGACATTTACTACTGTATTTACATAAAAATACATCTAGTAAATTTGATGTTAGATTATAATGGTTTGATACAGGATTTTATAGAAACTACC
>NW_027108986.1:98140-98883 GCF_000696795.3 Halyomorpha halys
TTTTCAATGGAAAAGTTCAAAATGGGTCATTTGACCCGTTATGGTATGTTTAGTGTTAAACATCTACTATGAGGAAAAGATGGTCATGGGTCCGGTCAGCAAAATAACACAAATAGACAAAACTTATTTATCGACGTTTCGACCTTATTTATAGGCCTTCATCATGGCTGAAAAAACAAAACGAGATAAAAACCTTAACTCAAAGAAACATGAAAATAATAAACAAACTTATAAATATACATAACAATAAATTGAGCGGATAGTAGTTGAATAGAAAATAAAATATAATTTATTTATAATCTTAATATTTTCTTGAGACTGGTAATTTTTTAAATAAATAATTCAAACTCTATCCACAATCCACTACAAAACAGTTTCTATTACATGTATGATCCTACGAACAATTTAAAATACTTAACATTATTATTTATAATTTATCTTACCTCTATACCACTTTGAAAACATATAATTTAACAACTCTAAAACTCCATGCAGGCTATTCTGCCCAGGTCAAAATATCAATATCTTATTAGTCAATTATCCATTAAACACACAGTCAATTTTATTTATCTGCAGACACTATTAATAAACATTAGCTAAAAATATTTTTTGTTAATAAGTATATCCCACATATGTTTAATTAATTATGTTTAATAGGTATTTGGATTACACAGGAATACATTCAAAAGGAAAATACTTGAATCCATTTACATATCTGAAAATATTGATTATACAGTAAATTT
>NW_027108987.1:0-1944 GCF_000696795.3 Halyomorpha halys
AGCGATTTTTGAAAGCATTAACAGCTAAATGGTTTCACTATCTACCAATGATAAGAATACATAACCTTCTCTTATGTTTACTTGTACTTTTTCAATAGTACAATTGAACTCGCTTCTCCCGGTACAAGTATTAAGCTTGTACTTTGTAACTTGTACACTTGTACTTTTTTACTAATACTATTAGTTCCATTATGAAACAGGGCCCAGGAGGGCTGGACTAGGCTGCGCAGTGGAGGTGACAACCGGACGGATGCGGAGCAAGCGTGTTGGACGTACCGGACGGATGCTGGTGGATAAGGTGTAGCCCCGTCTTAAGGCCCTCAACCGAGTGCTGGGCTGCACCACGTTTTTATAATAATTATTGTCCCCAAAAATTACATGGTTCCACCATTAATTTTGTATATATAAATGAAAATAAAAGTTTTTTTTAAAAAAAAAAAAGAGATGTTTATTGGCAGCAGTGGCATGCGCAATCCTAACACACTACCCCACTGTTGCCGAACCCCGTATGACAGCAATGCCAGGAAAGGGGTAGGGAAAAAAAAAAAAGGTGGCTCTGGAGGATGGGCTGTCACTGGACCCTTAGAGCTGGCGGTGGGGAGCGATCTTGGAGGTCTGGCTTCTGGGAGTGCGTCCGCGGCGGGGTCTGGGGGTCCCGCTAGTCCTCGGGCAGCCGCTGAGGCGGGGAGCGGGGGTGGTGGCGCCTCGCTGTCCCCGGCGGGTAGCCCGCCGGCAGCTGAGGATATTGAAGAAGAGGATGAGGCTGCTGCTAGTGAACCTGCATCACTGCATTGCTGCTTGAAATGTACTACAGCAGTATGCTAAGGGTAAGTACATTGATATTATTTCAATACAAGAACCTTACTTATTTAAAGGCAGGATCAGTGGACTGAGCATGCGGGGGTACAGCATCATTTCTGTACCAGAAACTGTATCCTGTATAAGAGTAAACTCAAGATGCTGCCTCTTTGGCACTTATGTTCCAGGGACTTGGCAGCTGCGAAGTTGGGCCTCTAAGAGTGAACTCACAAGGAAATGACATTTGCCTCTAGTTATCTCCCCTATGAAGAGGCCATTCCAATGGCGGCCTTGAGGAGGATGGTGGATGGGCTGGCAGAGAAGGATGAAATAGTGGTCTCCATGGACGCCAACGCCCATCACTAGCTCTGGGAGAGCACAAACACCAACCAGAGAGGTGAGTCTCTTTTAGAGTATCTTTTAGGGCATGCCTTAGAGGTCCTAAACAGAGGCAGCAAGGCTACCTTTGTTAATAGGGTGAGGGCGTAAGTCATAGATGTAACCGTAGCCACTCGTCGAGTAGGTTCGATGATTAAGAATTGGCACGTCTCGGATGAAGAGTCATGCTCAGATCATCGGTACATTAGATGTGATTTAACAATATATGACATGACCGAGTCGGTATCCAGGAACCCAAAGTTGACAAACTGGGACACCTACTGTACCCAACTCGAGGAAGAGGTCAAGAGTTGTCCAGGAACAATCAGGAACACCTGGCAGCTTGAATGACACGTCCCTAACGGTCATAAGGTCCCACTCAGACAATAACAGGATATGCAGGATCCAAACCAACAGGAACACAAGCTGGTGGAATGAGGAATTGGATAGGCTGAGAGGACTCACAAGGAGACTCTTTAATACGGCGAAAGGAACAGGCTGTTGGGACACCTACAAGAGTGCACTAACTGACTATAACAGGGCGGTTAGGAAGGCTAAAAGAGGGGCATGGAGGGAGATTTTGCAATGATGTTAATGATGCCCCCTCAACGTTCAGAATTAATAGAATTCTATCCAGGGACTCTGTAAGAGGAGTGTTGGGTGCTGTTGAGGTGGAAGGGGGGTTCACCAACTCTGAGGCGGGAACCCTGGAGGCTCTGGGACGCTCACACTTCCCTGGGTGTGTACTGATAGAAGAAAAAGACACGA
>NW_027108987.1:3969-4904 GCF_000696795.3 Halyomorpha halys
CAGTATTTTTCTCTATATCACTAACATTATCCTTTGCTATGGGGCTGTTAATACTAGCATGCCATAATTTATTAATTAATTTTTTCGGATAAAAGTTTTCAAAGAGAATATTATAAATTTGTGTTTTTATATCTTTTATAAAAATTTCATCAGTCAATGATATTGCTTTTTTAATCAGGCTTCTGGCCACATTTATTTTTGTGAGTATGGGTGGTTTGAATTGAAATTTAACATTATATTACTAGTTTTTTCTTTCTTAGTCCATTTAGTTTTTAATCTACCACTATTGCCCGTGATTATGCTAGAAATCTTATCATGTTATTAATAGGTCTATCTATTGTGAATGTAATTCTACTATTATATTTATTAAATTGGTCATATATTGTTTCAATGTTATAAAAATTTGTAATAATTATTAAATCATCTATATATTTTTTTAAGAATAAAGGTTTATTATCTAATTTCATTATACTTTTATCAATCAAGTCATTCTTATAAATTCCACTCAGATTAACCGAAAGTGCCCACCCCATCGGTAATCCTTGTATTTCTTTAAAATACTGCCCTTCATTTTTAAAAAAATTATATTTAATACATAATTGTAAACCCTCAGTGAACAACTTTTTATCTTTAATATTTGTATTTTTTACTGATATATATGAGAGGGCACCAGCTGGAATTTTTAACTTAAAGTATGTTCTTTTGTCGGCATACCAAAGGAACCGCCGGGCCGAGTCAATGACCCGGTCGGCAAAACATTAAAAGGTACAGAGATATGTAAATAACAGAGGGTATGCACCTCCTGGGAAAAGTTGACCGCGCAGGTAGTGGTAAACATCCCAGAAAGGGGGAGGAGTCAGAAGTAGAGGGGAGAAAACAGGGGAAGGCAGTTGTTGGGGCGAGGGACTTTTCTTAAATGAAAAAACGTACCTCTT
>NW_027108987.1:5714-8213 GCF_000696795.3 Halyomorpha halys
AAAAATTAAAACACCAATAGGAAGTAAATAAAAAATTAACTTGTAGTTAAAAGAAATAGAAATTAAGTAAAATTGAAAATAAATTACACTTTGGGCTTTAACTTAGAGGAAGGCCGTCAGGAGACAGTGGAAGACAGTCTGGGACGAGGACAGTCTGGAAGAGGAGAGTTTGGAGTAAGCGAGAGCGGCTGACCAGTTGGAGGCCAGAGGAGGAAGTCACACCTCGCAGGGATTCATTAACGGCCGCCGGGAGGCTACGGAGCAAAGCGAATGTGGATGCTCCACCGCGACAACTGCATTGTAAGACAGTATTGTAAGACCTGTCTACACTGTATCAAAGTTACTGTCAGCACTAACTAAGGTGGTTTTACTTTTGTCTGTTTGTATCGAATTCTAACCACCTGAGAAAGTTCTCTCTGATATTATAGTTGATGGGAATATAATCAATCGTCAAAAACACTTGAGAAATTACATAACACATCGGAAAATAATGTATAGAAATTAATGAGATAAAATTGATTGTAAAAATATCCGAAAAATGTCCTTATAAAACCTGATTGACATTCAGTCTAATTTCAGTGCAAGTGAAATTATACCACTTACTCGTACGTCTATATAATTTTGGAAGATTATTATCGGTTGATTGTATGTCATAAATGTAGGAAGATAGACTGGGTGGCAGTAAAGGATCATTTCTTAATTCTTAGCGAAGGTCCTTAAGTGCAATCTCCTCCTCGGTTAAATTGTACAGAAGATTTAACCTCGGACAATAATTGTAAACCATCCCTAAGCTCCAACACTTTTTTTCGAACCATGAAGATATGGTTAATCTTTTTTAAATATGTTGAGCTAATAATTTAAATATAAAATAATAAGTATAATGGAGATGGTCAGTAGTGCCAAAAACAAAACAAAAATAGTTAACTTTTTGTTTGCCGACAATTCGCTTCACTATAGAGCATCATCAGGGCTGCTAATGTTTATAGAGTGACGGATTACTTATTCGGCGCCCCCCCACCATTTCCTTTATATTTTTATGAAGTACTGTCATTTTAATTGTCATTTTGATATAAGTACGGTCAATTATTTATATGTATTAAATAATCATTGATTATTAATAATTAATGACATAAATGGATACACCTTACATGAATCTGAGAGAAAATTAAATTTAATGGTATTTATTCGGTTTTCTTTTCTTTTTTTATTGGAGGTAAACTAAATATTTAATTTCTGAAAACTGTTACAGTTTAAAATTGAAAAAAAAAATTAAAGTTAGTTAAATTAACTAATGTAGAAAGCAGTAGTTAAAATATTTTCCAAAATCAAATTTATTTCTCTTCTCATGCTCAGTAGTATACAAGTCTATAGAATGAAATTTTTTAAAATCAAATTTGTTGTTAGTTTATTTTTCGTAATCAACTTTATCCATGTTTTACCAAATTTAATTATTTTTTTAATTTAATTTCATTCTCACTACTTCGTCGTAAACCTACCGGCCCTCCTACATCTTCTTTAATAATATTACTGTGTCACAAATAAAATCATAATATCCCTTCATCTTAATATTCCATATGTAATAGATCTATTTTGATTATTTGATATATCAATTCTTCCACTAGTTTCAAACCTAGCTTTCTCTCCTTCTCTTCTATTTCTGACAATCCTCCGAGACGCATGAAAATAAGATGACCTCTACATCTTCCAATGTAGACATGTTATTAGAGTATTGTCAATGGGTCATAATTACTATATGTTTTTTTATGTAAATTCAGTGTACATTTTAATAAATAAATTTTAAATTCACTAAATTTTATCTACTTGGAAGAGTGAATTTGTTTCGGCATTTTCCATGATAACGTTGAAAACCTAGTTTCTTGGCATGATTGCACCAAATTCAAATGTTTTAGTAATGTTGGAATGACAAATTTTCTGAAATTTTAGTGGTAATAGTAAAGTAGACATTAGTTAGATTTGAAAGATTCAAGTCCTCTTCAATATATTTAAATAATTATGAATACATTCTATTGTATATGAAATTCAAATTTACCCAGTTAAGTCAAATTCGTGCTTTTTGACTTACTTTAGTGTCATTTTGATACAATAAATATTTGAAGTTGATTGGTTGAGTACTGGAGGTGCTAAGATATATTTTGTTGTTTTGGGTTGCACATATTATGGTATCACATATTATAAATTCCTGAATAAACAGCATGTAATTCATTTTTTGTTTGAGTTAAAAAACAAAATAAATAGATCAGCCAAAATTATGAAATATATTTTTATTAAGACAGAAAGTTATTCATTTTAGTTGGCACTTTAAGGGGTTGAGGTGATGATGGGCTTGTCCCGCCTTACACAACTGCTTTGCGGGTAGGGTTGTTGCCAGCGCCGTGGTGATGTGTAGGCGGCTGAGAGTTCAATGAACTGTTGCATTAGGAAATTGCTTGGGTTCTAATTTCAAGTATTCTGTAACAAAGTAGAACAAAATATTTAGAC
>NW_027108987.1:13119-13612 GCF_000696795.3 Halyomorpha halys
TATTATATTTAAAATTAAATTAGCATCTTAATATAAAAATAAATTTTAATTAATTCAAGGGCGTTCTCAATTTATGATAAATTACAACAACCGAACTCGAAATCAATATAAATACTTAAAAACTGTACTAAAGTATATTATTTTTATAGAATGGGAATAAAATTTGATGTATTATCTATGAAAATGTAATAGAATCAAATATGGATGTACTAAGATCCTAAAATCTTCCCAGGAGAAATAAATAAATATTTTTCTTAAACTAAACTATAGTACTATAACTGGAATAGCTCGATATCATTAAGTTGTATTATAATATCTGCAAACTGCCAAAATTCTTCTTTGATATAACTAGATATTTGTATTCCCTTTGAGAAAATAAAAATTATTTATTTCTCCGTAGTTCATTAAATAACATATTTCTTCTTTTTAAAAAATAAAAATATATTATGTTACATGATAAGTCACTTATCACTGAAAAAAAAATGAATGAAAT
>NW_027108987.1:13662-16157 GCF_000696795.3 Halyomorpha halys
AAATTTATTTATTGATAGTGACAACTGTATTGATAATATATACAATAAGTAACTTTGATGTTAGTTATACTGCTATGTATGGTATGGAGATTCAATCGGGATGGCAGGATAATCGCTGAAGGCAATTATCCAAAAATGAGTTAATTAATTAATTACATATTGAGTCCTGATTGGATTCTTTTCCAAAGGCTATTTGTGTGTTTACCAGTTTACCAATTAAATACCTTTATATTTATAAAATGTTGTTACCATTAATTATATAGTATAATAAAGAGTGGTATATTGGGTTATGTAATAGTGTATATACTACGTAAAGAAATTAACTATTTATATACAATTTATTACTATAATTAAAATGATTCAGATAAAGGTTGCCATAAAATATAGATTGTTACATTATTACTTATTGGTTAATTTATACTTATGGCTGCTGATGCCGTGGGACGTAGTGCCGTAGGTGTCGTTCATAAGGGATGTCCAGGTCTCGTGGCCCTTCTCACGACTTCGTCTGGTCGAAGTGCATCTTCTAAGCCAGCCTCTTGACTGTCTTCGTCTAAGCCTGACTCTTGACTGTTTCTTTTTCTGATCTAGGTTACCTGTCCTTTTCTCCCACTTCCCTTTTGGGGCGTTAGCTTATTTTTGAATCTCATTTTTCATTGGTCTGAGACTGGACGAAAAAGTTTGACATGTCCAGGAAGGCCCTGCATCTGCTAAATTTGATTCCAATCCCTCGTCAAACCTGTCATTTTTGTTAGAACACTTAAAGGTTAGCCAATCTAATTTTCTCAGGGGACTCTGGTAATGTGACAAAGTTAACATATATGTTTTCATATCCGGGGACGCAGTAAGTGGTTCGTCGGAAGGCTCCTACCCTAACCAGGTATAGGGACAGATGACGAAACACCTTAATAATACCCAGGATTGTCAAAAGGTCAATAGCAATACAATAGCATGGTACATACATGCAGATCTCGAGGCACGTTTCTGTGCAGACACGGAGGAGGATTATCAGATAATAAAGGAGCAGCCAGACTAGAAACAAGTGGGTTTTACTGGTTAGGAAGTTTATTATCGAAGGATTGTTATTTAATTCTGGCTAAATCGGCAACATCAAGGTAATGATGGATGACTTGATTTGTTACAAAATAAGGAGCATTGAAGGATCTTACAAAGGATTTTGGATTGTAAGTATTGAATATGAAAGGAATGTAATGCTTCTATTAATTAAAAAAGAAAAAATATTATCTTTTAATTTTAATGTGAGCTGAGAAATATTCTCGTTTAGCCACAGGCAGGAACCAAATTCATTCTCTGTTGCTTAAAATGTAAAATTTCTATTTTGAGGGGTGATATTTTCTCATTAGCTGTATAGATTCAAAGCTTCCCTCTCGAAAAGAATCGGTATAATTATGAGATAAAGAAAAATCCAGTCAATTTTATCTATATTATTTTTGAACGGACAATTAATTTTTTTTTTTTTATTTATTTATTGATATTTACAATTGGATTGTAAATATATACAATAAGTAAATGTGTTGTAAGCTATACAGTGGCACGGTACATACATGAAGATTTCGATACCATTTTCTTTTCGGATTATCAGGTAATAAAGGAGAAGTCAGGCTAGGAACAAATGGGGCTGGGTAGTTAGGAAGTTTATCGTCGAAGGATTAGTATTTAGTTCTGGCTAAATCGGCAACAAATGGAACATTGAGGTCCTGATGGTTGACTTGATTTATGATAGAATAAAGAGAATTGAGGATATTACAAAGGATTTTGGATACTATGTATTGGGTATGAGAGGAATTCGATAGTTTAATAGAACCTGAAAGCTCAACTCTGTAAATCAAAATCCGGCTTATTATGGTCATATAAATGAGTCTTTTGTCAACATTAAATAATGTTTCATTCCACTGCTGATAATATGAATTGAAGACTTAAACTAGGAAACCCCTAGGAAACGGTTTCGATATGCGGGTCTTGAAGTGGAACAGGTCTGCATTGCCGGTATTATTAAATTCCTACTTTAGTAGTTGCATTGTCGAAACCGGATTTGTACCTAAAAATTCAATTTGTAATGTAAGATTGTTGAATATTGGAAGTATGATTAGCTTAGCAATATTCTTTCATTACTTGATATAATTTTTCCCTTTAAACATTCATTTCACTCACAAGTAATTCAAAAATTGTGGCATATTTCCAGAGCTCTTGCCTTCGAGCAAGTACCTTGTTACATCGATTCAGAAGTTTGAATGCTTATTTATAGTGTTGATATATAAATATTTGACCAGTGCCACATACAATAACATTCTTATTTTAATGATTTTGAACTTGAAATTAAACCTATATTTAATCACTTATACATCATAACTTCATTGTCAAGTGAAAACATGTTTTTCAATGTGTGATCCACCATAATTTTATGAGTTTTAATTTTTCTATCCTAAATTTAACGGAGTATGTAATAATAATCTGAACTCATTAGATTATTGAAG
>NW_027108987.1:18169-19223 GCF_000696795.3 Halyomorpha halys
TCACTAGAATAAAAAATCTTGCTTTTCATGTTTCAATCTATTTTTTTTAATTTATATTAATTTTGAATTCCAGAATATGAGTGGGGAAAACTGGCAGAGGATGCAACGACAGCACTCGGACAAGAGGAGGCCAGGCCAAAGCCTTACGAGTGTGAGGCATGTGGTAAAGGCTACTCCAATCGGCGTAGCCTCCAGAACCACTATTATGTCCACACAGGGGTGTATCCATACGGTTGTGACCGGTGCCATTTTAGGTTCCGGTACCACTACCAATTAAAGGAGCACAACAGACTACAGCCATACTGTTACCTCCACATCGGCAGGCAAGAATATATATTGCATATATATTCCGATATGTAGAACGGGCTACTTCGGAGGATTCAGTATTATATTGATTATTATTATTACTAAATTAACATAATGTCTAATTATGTTATACACCATTTTTTGGAAAGTAAATCCGACCTCTACCTCCTCGTGGTACTTTCTGGGTTAAAAGGTAAAGGCTACTCCAATCGGCGTAGCCTCCAGAGCCGCTCCTACGTCCACACGGGAGTGCACCCCTACGCCTGTGACCGGTGCCATTTTAGGTTCCGGTACCACTATCAATTAAAAGAGCACAACAGACTACAGCCATACTGTTACCTCCACATCGGCAGGCAAGAATATATATTGCATATATATTCCGATATGTAGAACGGAGGATTCAGCAGCATTTGTATTTTATTGAATATTATTACTATTGTATTAAAATAATGTCTAATTATGTTATACACCAATTTTCGGGAAACAAATCAGACCTCTACCTCCTCGTGGTGCTTCCTGGATTAAAAGCTAACACTCGTGGTACAGAGTATTGATTGTGAACAATACACCTTTAAAAAAACTAATTAAGCCTCAAGTTGCCGCATGTAGTTGTCGTAAGTAGTCGGACAGATGCTTCTTCTATTCCGTGTAGCTATACACACGAAATTGCCATGAAAATGGTATGTAATATTTGAATTATTTAAGGGTATATTTCATAATAGATTATAGAAAAATGTTAAAAATGATG
>NW_027108987.1:23313-23694 GCF_000696795.3 Halyomorpha halys
TAGTCTTATATTGAATATTCTTCTTACCGTATTTTGTAACTCAATTAGCGAAGACGTCACCAGATAAGGCAATATAACTTATGAGATCCCATGTTACCTTTATTATATTATTATAGATAAAGATCTCTAAAACCTAATTCACTAACCAGTCTGCCCCTCCAGGGAGTAATACTTTATAAATTAAGGAAAATACATGTGCATGTTGTTATGAGCAGAAAGTGTCTCACAATTTTTAGTCCCCTGTTCCACACTATTAATTTATCAGAATCATAAAATTACACTCAGGACACCTGCAGTTTAGCACGAGCAGGTCCCGATGTAAACAAATTGGTGCAATCCGGATGAGGATCTCAGTGTGGAATTATGAGACTTATTAAAAAA
>NW_027108987.1:29681-30232 GCF_000696795.3 Halyomorpha halys
TCTTTTATTCTTATAAAAAATTTTTAATTTGATTTAATAAAAAAAAAAAAAATGGGTTCAAATGATCAGTCGGATGCCGAAATCGATCGGATTCGGTCACTGGAGCGCAAGCTGCAGCGCGTTAAGCGGGGTCTCATCAAATTGAGCTCACTTGCACTCGGCACCGCCACGGATGATGACGCGTTCATCAATTTCGAAGTTGATTATGACGAGTGCAAGTCCCTTTGGGCCGAATTCAAGGAGAGGGATGAGTCTTGAATCACAAATGCACTCCGTCTGGCGGTGAACGCGCGAACTACGATTCGTATTTGGCTGAGGTGGGAGAGGGCATCGAATCATTTCGTGGTTTGGCCCTGGAGGATGAGTCGGACGTCATCTTGTCCACACTGGCTCTCCGAGCTTTGGACCCCATCACCAGACGACTCTTTGAGCTTGCCCATGCAAGCAGCGATTTCCCCTACGTCGACGATATTATAGCGTTCGTGAGACAGAGAATAATGGCATGCAAGCTGTCTCACGAACTTAATATGCAGCCTCGTTCCTACACTCCA
>NW_027108988.1:0-1521 GCF_000696795.3 Halyomorpha halys
GTTCATACTGACATACCGTTGTATACTTTATAAGGCTCAAAACCGATCTCAACTTTCGTTTTGATCAGTAAAGATGTATTAAAGTTATCGTGATTAAAAAAAAAAAAAGAAAAATCTCAGATTCAAGGAGATAAAAAGTTTTAGTTTTTGGAGGTGCGAAAAATTAACATTAATTTATTACTTCACTGTAAGCGTGTTTTGTTAAACTCATTTAATACAATCCTTTTTATTATTCTACAATAAAAAAAAAGAAAATCGAATAGAATATTATAGTAATCCGAACATAACAAAGGCGAAAAACAATAATATACAATTTTTTTAATTTGCTGTGGTTTTTTTAATTTTTTTTTTCAAAGGTTTTGGTGAGAATCCTTGGACACCTATCTAATATTTTTCGACTAGGTATCAAAAAAAAAATATTCATTGAAATTGATGATAACACGTACCATCTGCTTGTGAGTACATACTGTACCCGTAAATATATTTTATTCTATGATATGTATTTTTAATTTAATGAAATTATTGACAATACATACCAATAAAATCCAAATAGACAGAAGCGATGTTAATTCTTGTTTAATGGTGTGATTTTTCTCTGGTTATCAATACCATTTATTTCTTATTTCTTTATGGCTATATTTATTTATTTATTTGACGTCATATTTGTTATAGTAAATTTGGTGAGTTTAAAAATTGAAATTATCATCAATCGTAAATCTCTACTCTCCTGTCTTAATGTATCTTTTAGTTTAGATGACTACAAAAAACTCTTATACACAATGATAATCTGACCAATTTGGACATACGGAATTGAGCTTCGGGGCTTTATCAAATCACCAACTTCCTCCCGTATCCAATCCTTACAACCACAATCCTACGTAAAATCCTTGATGCTCCTCATTACGTCTCAAATAAACTCATCCATTAAGACATCAACACCCCATCGCTGCAGATTTGACCCGGATTAGATATATCTCCTTTCATTCCAAAATCTTTACCTACCCAAACCCACTAGTTAATCTTTCATCATTAACAATCCCTAATAATCCTCCGATGCGTTTGAAAAGTAGATGGCCATGGGATCTTCTAATTTAAAGCAAGATATGACTAATTGTCATATTGTTATTACAATGGTAACATTTCATAGAGATGTAATACAGTTGTTTTTTATCATTATTATTAAATTATTTCCCTATTAGTTTATAATTAAATGAATTTCGATAGGGTGTGAAATTTCGAAATTAAGGGAAAAACTGTGAAAGGAATCGCTCGCTTAAAAATGTATTACAATCTTGACCGATCTAACGACCGGTAATTACAAGACTTATTATAGCAACAATTTACAGTCTTGAGAGTAGTCAGCCAGCGTAATTGGAAAGTAGCGAGATGGCCAAAGCAACTTATTTATCTTTCACTCGCCTAATTAGTGTCTGGCAGTGAAAACCAGTAGGTGTATGAACGGGAGGTTGCGGCTTGTTGATTTGCGTGTACGCTTGTGTACGTGCATCTACTTAAGCACTT
>NW_027108989.1:0-348 GCF_000696795.3 Halyomorpha halys
TGTAAATAGCAATAAATAATAAAATAAAAAATTAAATAATTTTACTAAATATACATGGAGATTCTCCTCCTTTTTCTTTTTTTTTTATCGAAGAGTTATTCTAAAAGTTCTAAATATTTTGTGAAAAAAAAAATATAAGATCCTACATAAGATCCTAAGACTAAATTTGACGATCTGCATATGCTGTTGACATAGCCATATACTCGGCGAGCATCAATGCAGACAAGGCCATGGACCAGGCCGCTGCAGCAACCCAACTCATCGCTAACAAACTACGAGACATAAACATTCATATAAATCCACAAAAAACAGAATAGTTAATAATTTAAAAATAAATCCTCTCTCCCC
>NW_027108989.1:2411-3565 GCF_000696795.3 Halyomorpha halys
TTTAACTCTGTACGATTTATAGATGTATAGCATTAAGGGCTGTTATGTATTCAATTAGTCTGTAATAACTTATTTTATGTACCATCTCATTGAAACTAATTGTTTTAAATGTATTGTGCCTTTAATGTTCTTCAGATAATATATTGGGTAATTTAGGATGATACTCGTTAAAGAGAATATAAGGAGTTAGGAGTAGTGAATTGGTCTAATGTCGTCACTGTTTAACTCTCACTCTTTATTGAATTTTTTTTTATCATTTTATTGTAATAATAAAATCTCCCGCACTCAAGGGGTGAGTATTATGGATGTACTTATTCAGTTATACCATTTATGAATGCATAACTTAATAAACAAAAACATTAAGTTAAAAATATAATAAAGAAATAATTAAATAAATAATAACATAAAATAAAATCAATAATAATGATGATAAAGTAGTATTTATAAATTTTAAATAAATATAGATAGATAATTAATGGTAAAACTGTTATAGTAAATAAATAAGTAGCATTATACTCTTGGACGGATTCATTAATTGTGGTAAACATATAGAAAACATTTTTAGATACGTAATAAAAACATATCTATATCTATAACATATCTTCTCACTCTGGTTAGAAATAGTTTAGTAAGCTGTAGTATATTCTCCATAGTATCAATGAATAGTAACATATTTTTTAAATTTTATTATTTAAGATATGTTCATATTTTAGTAATCGAGTCCCATTATTCCAGCTTACACTCACCGGCGAAGATAAAATTATTCTTAGATACATAAATTTAAATATCCCTATACTTTCTTGATATTGTAATTAATAATATTATGGCGATTATATAACCCTAACGTATTCTCTTTATTATTGATGAAAGGAATATGGTCCGGGTTTATCTCTTTATTATTGTTTGACAACAGAAGAAAATGAACTGTAATTAACTTTTTTAAAAAAACAGGGATTTAAAAACATGATATTTATCTAGCATTGAAACTATCTCGGCTAACTAGGTTGACCTAACCCAGAAATTCCTCTTAGTTACAGCTTTTCTAAACTGACATTTGGGTCAATGGATTCTGTCTTTTAAGAGTTCACTTGGGAAAAAAGAAACATAGAATATTAAATAAAGCGTCAGTTTCTTTTTTAACGAGCTCTTAATGG
>NW_027108990.1:0-1061 GCF_000696795.3 Halyomorpha halys
TAGAACAAAAGCAACCAAGAGCAGGCCAAGAACACATCCTTGGCGAATGCGCAAAGCGATTGTCTAATTGTCGATTACAAATAAATCGATAGTTAACATATACGAAACAAAGAGGTTATTTTGTTTATTGACTTTAAAGCTTCTTTTGTGCGAGCATAGTACGAAGATTACTAAGAAAATTATGAAGTAGATGGGTTGCTGAAAAAGTGAGTTCTTCGTTGATATCGTGCGTTTCACTTTAATTATTAAAATTACGATAAATGACAAAATCATAAAGCGAAAATTGTGTAATGCGTGTAAACTGCACTAATTATTTTTGAAAAATGAGCTCATTAAATAGAATTTATTATAAATTTTGAGGATAATAATCTCTTTGAATAAAGTCTAACCACAATTTTCACTGATTGAAGAAGATTCTCAAATCTGCCAAGTTTTCTTGTTTTCATATTATTGGGAGGATATATCACTCCCACATAACGATGTACCAAACAGTACATCACAGAGAGATAACCTGATATATAGTAGACTGGTTCGGAATCGACCTAGTGGCCAATGACGTCACTAGAAGCCGGTCCAGGGACGGATGAAAACGAAAGTTGGTGTAAGTAATCAAGTGAAGAAGGTTTCACCTCACCCCTTTCTCCGCACAAGGTCAATCGTTACGTGTGATGACACGATCCTGACTCTCTCGTCGGCGGACATTTGTCAAAAAGGTGATGTTTCCGCCTCTAATGACTTGACAACATAAATCAGCCCAATCTCTTTCCGTAGGCACGTTTTGAGTTCTTGCAAGCGGTGTTAGATGATTAGGGGAGTTGGTTTTTGAAACATGAAAGGGGCGGAAGAGGAAATAGTTTTAGAAATTCTTTTCACGGATTCTACTATATATGATTTAACGCCTAATCGTTTTGGAGATAAAACATATTTAAAAAATCGTAAAATCAATTTATTAAGCCATTTTCTTTTATATTGATAATAATCAGAAATATTGGGTTGTAAGGAAAATATTTTTTTTTTAAATATGGAAATGTTTTGATGTTGGGATATCGATATGGTATATT
>NW_027108990.1:1716-1993 GCF_000696795.3 Halyomorpha halys
TAGAAATTCTTTTCACGGATTCTACTATATTTGATTTAATTTTAATCTTTTTGGAGATAAAACATATTTAAAAAATCGTAAAATCAATTTATTAAGCCATTTTCTTTTAGTTTCGTTGCTATCAAATTTTAGCACAGTTCCGATAGTCCGATTAAGCTGAATTCCCGTAAAAATACATAAACTCTGACAATTCAATATTACTGTGACGTTAAGAGAGTCTGATGACGTATCGGCTCTCTAGAACAAAGCGGCTGATTTTTTCTTCTTCACCTATAAA